>NC_090189.1:36938388-37003388 GCF_024679245.1 Pseudorasbora parva
TTCAAGTGACCTCTGCATAAATGAAGGACGATTACACCGTTCACACCCGCAGGCCTTTCTTCCTATGCTTTATTTGGGAGTAAATGGGAGATGTAATGCTCTTAAGCTCTTAAACTTGAGTTAAAATGGACTGCAGTGATTAGAAATAAAGGACAATGAGCAGGTAACATCCAGAAAACATGAAAGGGAGTGGAGGACTTTGTGTGTAGCTATGTTGTCCTATTTTTAGCAATCACTGCGTGTTGGTTTCTGAGATACTAGCACATAGATTGGTGTGTTCGACACTTTAGAGTGTGTGGGCAATAGTCAGACGCACACTGCCCTTGGTTGCAATAGCAACATCATACTGAGCTTCATTATTCATGGCATTGTTCTGACGTTATGATTTTTAGTAGAGATATATGACAAATACGATTACCCCAGCATGTTAGATGTCCACGTTGTCTCCTGAACTTGACAGTGTTAACAGGGTGTAACAGCTGTAGCAATAGACTGAAAAATGCATGAGCTGGACTCCTTCCAATTCCATTTACAGTTGCAGTGCTCATTCTAGCATTCGGCTTGTGTTTTTCCTTTTTTTCTTTTCATATTAGATACTTGCCCTAAGTCTCTCTCTTTCCTTCTCGTTCTCCCTTCCACCTACTCATGGAATGACTCCTGCTTAGAGTCTATTAAGACAAGGTGCAAGTCTCAATGTTTGTCCCATCCCTGAAAGGACACCTTTGTTGGGAAGTGAGCATTGGGGGTTCACCTGCTGGAATTCCCTCATTCCCTATCATTCCAGATGCTCCTGTGGGATTTCCTATTCGTACTGAAAAAGAGTTGGTGACCTACTCTGATTCAAATGTGGTTACCTAATTTGAATGTGATTGGCGCTTTCACGCCTGGCTCATTTGGAGTGTTTGTCTTGGAAGCTGGTGTGTGCTTAGTTTGGTTCATATCACATTATAAAACACGACAACCGCGCTCGGATCCTCACTAAAACAATCGCTCTGAGATTGCCAGTGGTCTTGGCTTGATTGCAACTGGAGCAACTGGACGAACTGGAGCAGTTAGGTTGAGGTGAGAAAGCAATCCGACCCAACGGACCAATGAAGAGGACAAAGCACCAAAAGCGGTACCATAATTCACAATGGCAAATGTGTTATATACTGTAAAAAGCAGCAGTGTCTGATTCTGTAAGCGAGCACATTAGTTATCACAGTTGAAAAGCAAAGAGTGACTCCTCTTAAAATGCTGTGTAATTGATCTTCTCCATGCAATGAATTGCAAGAATGCTGTCCTGACGAAGCCTTTCTTCCCGTTATATAATAATGCTAGCCTAGAAATCTAGACTCACCCTAGTGGCAGCAAATCTAATCTGCCGCGAGTGTCGTCTAGCAACTCTCAATACACTTCTGAGCTGTAAAAACCAAACTCTGGTCGGGCCAATCACATCATGTATAGAGTTGGTGGGCGGGGCTTAAAAAATGATGGCCGAGTTGCGCTTGCGTGCTTCTAGTAAACACAGAAGCTGGTGAACGGCGGTCTTTCGAATCAGCTTTGGCTGCGACTCTGGAAGACTTGGAGTTGAGCTTTTCTCTGAGAAAAGAACAAAGAACGGCACTGAAATCATTTTTAAGAAAGGGAGATGTGTTCTTTCGCCGGACACGGCGAAAGTTTAATCTATCAGCTAGCTCCACTTCACCTTCGTTGCTCTGGTTGGTTGTAGCGCTATCCAATTACATGCAGAGGGAGTTTGAAAGACAACCGTTTATCCCGCCCCATGTGGGTCTGGCTTGTGAGGCTATAATAATGCGGGAATCACAGCTAAATTCGTATAGTATTTGCATGTGTGTCTGTCATCAAATAAGCCACAATATGCTTGTGGAGCGACCTTGTCAATCATCGTGATGGATGACACAAAGGAAACTCTGTATAACCAATAAGAGGAAAGTTTTACTCGCAACATAAACACATTTTGGTACCCTTTGAAATCACTCGGAGGGAATCACACTATTAATTTGCAGTTATGTAAAAATCTCTAATGGTGTACTACATGACAAATATGGCTTTACCATAGAAGCATCTGAACATGTTTGGTGGAACTTAGTCTCGGTGGAGTCAGGTGTGAGGAAGTCTGCTGCTGGGGGTTATACTCGTTCTTTAATCAGTTCAGCCCCTCTCTAACAGTCTCTCCCTCTCTTTCTTTAGCGTGAGTGGGCATGGCTGAGGCTCCTTCCTGCTTTGAAATCCTCTAGTCAAGCGTGCTGGCTCTCGCCACCGTAATGGGTTTAAGAGGCTCTCCTGAGCCGCCGTGGCTTCCTGCAGAAATGGCTCCTTCCGCTGGCTCGATTCTTGTCGGGGAATGTGGCAGGTGGCTGGGCTGTGCCTGCTTCTTTGTCTTTTTTCCCCTCCCCTCCACCCCTCCTTTTCTTCTCTCTCATTTTCCCTTGAGCAAGAATGAATGAGGCATTTAACCCCTTCAGCCTCGTCTGTATTGTTGGCACTTCCTGGTGACTTTGTGTTGTTTGTGTGGAGTGGCCTTACATGTGCAGCGTGCCATGCTGGAGTCGAGTCTGTATACGGCATGAAGACGGAATAGTGATGATTATGTCTCAGAGGTGGATTTTAACAGCAACACTACATAAAAGAAGGGCTTTTGAAGAAGTTCATTAAGTAGTAATGATAACAGCACAGGCATTCAAACAACACAAAGAGTGGGAATCTTACTTTAGATGACGGTAACTTACACACCAGTTGAGAAGGAGCTCATTTTTTGTTATCCACTTCAAAATACATTTTCAAGCATTCTGAAAGTTGCTTATGCAGTGTTCCTTGTTTCTCTCCAAGCAGAGCTTTAACAGTGCTCATCAGAACGACCAGCAGATTTCCTCTAATCTGGCATACCGCACATTCCCAATTTCCCACACTGATCCGCCACCCTTCTATTCGGCTCAGCTGTGCTTCCAGCAGGACCTCAAGGCTCGATCACGAACACACTGCTGTTCAGAAACAAGAAAAGTCAAGTCAAGTCACCTTCATTTATATAGCGCTTTTTACAGTATAGATTGTTTCAAAGCAGCTTTACAGTGATAACAGTAAATGAATGGAAGAGAGATTGTTTTGGCGGTACATCAGTTCTAGAAAAAAAAAAGTTATTGTCCAGCTAAATTAAGTTTTTGATTGATTCATTTCCGTTGTAAAAAATCATTAGTTATTTACTTCGGCCCGTTCACACAAAACAATTTTTAACTAAAACTTTGAATGTGTTCTGGCAGTTCATTTGAATGGCAACAGTGTTTGGTGGTTAGAGAACGAACGCAAACTTTGAGATGGATTTAAAGTGATACCGTTGTCATCTTTGTTACGTGTTAAATTTGAATACCTATGTGTGCAGGCGCATAGCTTTTCTTTACAAAATGACCGCCAAATAACTTGTCTGGCATGCATAATACAGTGTTTTGGTTGTTTCCGATCATTTTGATAAAGTCTTCATCTGTACTGAGGGAAAGTGAAGTGAAGGAGGCTTTCACAAGGAGAGTATAGTTGACACAATCTCCTCTGACGCTTTAGGGCGGGATTGTGGTCGTGTCTAGGCGCAGGTCCATCATCTGATCTGGATATGGCCTGGATCCGGCTGACCACTGTAAAAAGCCTTTACATGTGTCCATACAATAAGCTCAGTAAAGTAGAACTGGATAACATTTATCATAACGGGACAAAGAACGAAAGACTGGTAAAAAATACACTGTAAAAAATTACAAATGTAAAGTTGTTACCTTCAGGAGCAGGTATTCCTGAACTGACTTTTTTCTCTTGGTGGTGTAACATAATGAGTGAGTTAATTTATTCATA
The DNA here is from genome assembly GCF_024679245.1 of Pseudorasbora parva. Lineage (NCBI taxonomy): Eukaryota > Metazoa > Chordata > Actinopteri > Cypriniformes > Gobionidae > Pseudorasbora > Pseudorasbora parva. Next base: position 36,942,226 of record NC_090189.1, read on the forward strand.
TATAAAATATGTTTTTTTATGATTTCATTAATATTTTACCAGAGAAGGGTTTTTTTTCTTGTGTTTTTGTTGTTTTTATAATAAAACACTACAGACAGCTCAGTCTTGTGCAACTGGCATTCTTATTTTTTAGTGCAAATTTACTTCCCATTATCCTCAAAGATCTTTCAAAATCTTTGCACTTGCTCTCCAAAGGTAAACAAGTCTTTGAGAACACCCGGGGCAGCTCAGGGCTGTGGGACACAAAGGCGTCCTCTCTTGTTTCTAGACTCTTGTTGTTTTGAACTCCATCTTCACGCCTTGACTGTCACACTCCACTGAGGCTGGATAGGATGAAGAGAAGTGGAGAACCTTGCTGATGGAGGTGCTGGTAGCTCTAAGGGCTGAACTAAACCCTAGCCCCCCTTTACCTGAAAGTGATGCCAGCAATATGCAAAGCCAGCTAGTTTAGCAGTTCTTTAAAAGTAACTCGCTAAAAATTACCCCAAAAAATCGTATCTATTAGAATTACTGGTAACACTTTATTTTAAGGTTCAGTTATTAACTATTAACTAGTTGCTTATTAGCATGCAAATATGTCTTGGCAAATTCATGTTGTAATGAGTAAAGATAGAAATATGACATTTTGGCATATGTTGTAGGTCTTCTGGGTATTGCCTGCATACAGAAAATGTAGATACATTCTGACATACTGCAGACATTTTATTAGGCCCAGTCCTTAATGGAACTCTAAGCCCTTGTGATCTTCCTCCGAGTCTACATTTTCATGATATAATGCGCTTTGGCTGTTGGGTAGAAGTCTGTGTCTCGGCAAAAGACTGCACTGGGTGTGCATAGGGGGCACTTGTGAACACCCTTTCTTAAACTGTATTTTAACAGCATAAAAGAAGGGCTTTTGAAGAAGTTCAGTGAGTACTAATGATAACAGCACAGGCATTCAAACAACACAAAGAGTGTGAATCTTACTTTAGATGATGGTAGTACACACTAGTTATGTAGGAACTCAATTTTTGTTACCCACTTTAAAATACTCATGCTGCTCATGCAGTGTTCCTTGTTTCTCTCCAAGCAGAGCTCTAACAGTGCTCATCAGAACGACCAGAAAGACCACATGTGCACGTGACAGTGCCTTTGAAGCATGCTAAAAATGCTGTTCCCAACATTATTTGCAGTTATTTTCTTATTTGTCCTGCTTAAGGTTTAAGGGGATGTACTGAACTCAGATTTGAGTGTATGGTCACTCTCTGTCCCTTTGCAACAATAGTTTGGCTTTTGAATTTGAATTGGCCACTATTTGCTGGCCTCCCTCTTCCTTGTTTTTGTTGAAGGGATAGTTCACCTTAAAAATGAAAATTTGTCTATGATTTACTCACCCTTAAGGCATCCTATGTGTATATGACATTCTTCTTTCAGACGAATACAATCATATATATATAATATGATAGTCCACAAGTTATATAAAAAAATGTCCCGGCTCTTCCAAGCATTATAATGGCAAAAAACTGCAATCCAAAATTTGACGCCAAAAAATGTGCATCCATCCATTATAAACATAATCTACTCCACACGGCTGCGGCAAATTAATAAAGGCCTTCTAAAGTGAATCGTGGATTGTGTAAGAAAAATATCCATATATAACACGTTATTAAGTAAAATATCTAGCTTCCGTCAGACCGCCTTCCGTATTGAACTTACGCAGGAAGCATAACTGGTGCGACATTGACAGCCAACATGGCATAAGCATTTTGAACCGCGTGAGACGCTTTCTTCGCAAGTCTAATATATACAAGGCAGTCCGCCAGAAGCTAGATTTTTAACTTTATAAAGTTTTAAATATGGATATTGTCCTTACACAAACCCATCGATTCACTTCAGAAGGCCTTTATTTAAAGGTAGGAAAGGTAGGAATTGGTTAAAAAACTTTTTGTTCCTAGCTTGTTTAAAATTTCTTTATATATCAATACATAATTAAAATGTAAGTACTCTGAAAAAGAAAGTATAAAAATTGAGTGTGTGTAGACCTCTCACGACTGTTTTAAAGACAGCTCATTATTTCCATTCACTCCACCTTCTCCCTTCTGGGCTCTTTCCAAAGCCACGCCCCCAAAATACATGAACGCGCTACACCGACCGCTCTGCTGGAAGACGCATTATTTACCTCAGATGAGCAGTGTGCATGTAGTGACATCATGTCACAATCACATGTAATAAAAAAATCGAACTTTATCAGTATGAATATAAACAAATAGGATGTCTTTTAATACTCACTATCAAGCTAGAATGGTAAAGTTTAAAATATATTTTTGTTTGATTTGGTAACGAGCAAGTTATATTTATAAGGCAAAGAAAACACGTAGAATCGATACATGTTTTTCCAATAACATCAGTTATACTGTGATGAAGATGAATTTTGTGTATGATTCATAACATACACAGTGTTTTGCATATAAGAGTTTCCATGATGAAAGCATTGTTGATTAGCAGTAGCTAAAGCTAACTTAGCTCTAAAAAAAAGTTCCTGGATGTGGTGTACTAGCTTTTACACATGCATTTTGTTCTCTAAAGTTAATTTTGCGAGATTCAACACAAATGTGTATATATATGCCATGGATTTTGAGATACTACTTGGTATCGTGATACTTCAGCTGGTATAGAATCGTAACATTTGGTTATGGTATCGTGACAACCCTAATATATAGTATATATTTTTCAATTGTAGTCTTTCAAAGGTCCTTCGCGATTCAATCTTTCAAACTTTAGTTTACTGTGTAATGTTGCTGTTAGAGCATAAATAATACCTGTAAAACTATAAAGCTCAAAGTTCAATGCCAAGCGAGATATTTTATTTAACAGAAGCTCCCTTTCAAAGCCCACAGCGAACGGCAGGTTTGGACTACAGCAGGAAGTGCAGGGATGTAATGACGTCACTAGAACCGTTTGTTGACTAACCCTCCGCCCACAAGAACACGCAAAATAGGGGGCGTGGTCTCGTTGCTCTCCCACGTGGAGAAGAGCGCGCATTCAGCGCTTGCATCTCCCCGTTATGGTAAGAGGCGGGACCTTTCCGGGCAAAGTGCGCTAAGCTGCTGTCCAATCACAACACGGGAAGCGCTGGCCCAATCAGAAATCGTTACGTGTTTCTGAAGGAGGGACTTTATAGAACAAGGAAATCATCAGGCCGTTTTTAGGACAGAGGAAACAGCGCTGTACAGATATGTCAATTGTGTGAAAAATACTGTTTTTTCACACAAAACATGAACTCATGTTAGATTGCACACTGTGAACATAATCAAAGCTTCGAAAACACGCGAAGGATGGGACCTTTAAAAAGCCACCTGAAATGTATAAAATCTAAAAGTAAAATATTGTGTTGTCAAAAATATTTTGTTACAGGAAATCTGAAACAATACACATTTTCAGCAGAATAAATACACACATACTCTTCGCGATTATTCATATAAACACAGTCAGTTCTGTTCTAATGGCTGATAACTTTGTAAAACCATTTGCCACAATGACCGGTGAGCAAAAAAGTTTACCTTCGTCGTATCTTTCCCCTCCTCCCTGCCCTCGAGGCTCACATCCGGTTGCTGTCATGTTTATTGCTGCTTATTCAGGTGGAGTGTCAGGATCGTAGTCCACAGTTTAACCTGAGGCACATAATTACAGCTTTGATGGTGAAATAGCAGATCTGAGATCAGTTCACACTGTTGCTCTCAGTGTGATTGATGACCCAGCTGGTTGTGGAAACATTACTGTCCAGAACATGCTTTAAGGAGCAGAGGGAAGCGAATGTCACAGTGTGGCTTTTGTTGTTGTTGGTGGTGTGCATCTAACAGGGTTGAGCAAAATTCAGGATTTAGAAATTGGCACTCTTTCACATCAAAAGTCACAATATAAAATGAATTTGAATTTGAATTGAGTTAAACTGGAATGTAAGAAAAAGGAATTTGCTGATTTCAGGAACTGGATTAGTATTTTCTCAGTTCAGTTCTCTGAATCGGACAGTGTTTGTGCTGTGCTTTATCAGGTGAGTAGCCTTGCACAGATGGACACAAGTCTGCTAGTCTTCTTTCCCCACACTCCCACACACTCACACAACTCATTGCCCACTTGATCAGATGGCAAATATGCAGCACCGGAAGTACAGGAACACTCTATCAGCATGTTATCTTAGCTTCTGTTTACCCTGCCTGCCCTTATCTGTCACATGAGGGCCATTCGGTTTATGTTCCTGGAGTAGTGAATCCTGCATGGCTAGATGTGAGTGCCACGTGACCCCACTGTTCCACTTTTGAGAGAGAGCTTGCATCATACTAATGAGCTTCACACATGCAACTTAAGTTTCTTAAAATGCATAAAAAGCAAATCCACTATAATTATTAATTTAGTATTGTTATTTGCTTATTCCATATATATATATATATATATATATATATATATATATATATATATATATATATATATATATATATATATATATATATATATATATATATATATATATATATATATATATAATAATAATAAATTGTATTTATAATGCACTTTATATTAAACTTATATATATAAATGAAGTATTGTGTGTGTGTGTGTGTGTGTGTGTTGCAATTATTTGCTTATTTCTATTTGACTATTTGAATATATTTAAAAATGTACATTAGTCCTGATCCTTCAGAAATCATACTAATATGCTAATTTGGTGCTCAATAATATTATTAACTTAATAAATATAGCCTTGGTAAGCTTAAGAGACTTATTTTAAAAACATTACAAAAATCCCCATTATTTGCTCACCCTCAAGGCATCCTAGGTGTATATAAATATCTTCTTTCAGATGGATACAATCTGAGTTATATTAAAAATGTCCTGCCTCTTCCAAGCTGTATAATGGCAGTGAATGGCGATCCAAGTATGTATATTTTTCTTACACAAACGCATTGTTTAGCTTCAGAAGGCTTTTATTAACCTGCTGGAGCCATGTGGAGAAGGTTTATGGTAGATGGATGCACTTTTTGGGGCTTTAAATTTTGGACTGCCATTACAAAGCTCGTAAGAGCCAGGACCTTTTTAATATAACTCTGATTGTATTCGTCTGAAATAAGATTTTCATATGCATCTAGGATTGCTTGAGGGTGAGCAAATCATGGGGTAATTTTCATTTTTGGGTGAACTATCCCTTTAAATTGGATATAAGATCTGCCTTTGTTGATATATAATAATTTAAATCAGCACTAGGTAACTTTTTAACCTTCATAATATATTTTTAAGACTCTTGTGATGATACATCGACTTCCAATAGGTTGAATGACACGTCTGCCATAGCTTGATGGGGTCTGTATCGTTTTTAATCGTACTTTTAAATTTCGGGTTTTGGGTAGTAACCCGAGAACAAAAAGAACTACAAAATTTGACTGCTTTACGGCATATACGTCACTTCCACCAACACCCACACTTCCTTACATTCGGACGTGCGAGCCCAACTTTGTTCGTCGGATAATATAGTCATGTCCGAAGCAGCACAGACAAATAAGAAAGAAAAGGTTTTGTTGGAGGAAAGCAAAAAGAGGAAACGATAAAGTGATGGGATTAAAGGCACGATGAGGATCAACATTGGACCAGCGTTTGCTCGTCGGCGTGAGCTGAAGGAGGAGGAGGCGTGCCCGACCGATGCTGTCTCAAACAGAAGTATCATATAGATTCTGTAAAACGGTAACCAATAGACTATTATAATGACGCTGGCTTGTAAACATGAGCATCGCGATTATTTAGCATTTGAAAAAAATAAAACCCATGAAATTATATTCATATGACATGCTGAAACATATGCCACTGACTGTAACGTTACCTGGGATGAAGACATTTCACACGCGACGCCAGAAGAACACCTGCATGTGAACTCCTGCAGTGTTCAGGTTAACTGTTAGTGCTGCACCGACCCGCGGGCCGCTTTTATGAAGTCATTTGGCCCGCACCGCACCACTGTATATATTTTTACAACCTGCCCCGCACCCGCGACCATTAAATAGACATACGGAGTCCGCGGGTTATGAGACGACCCACTCATCACTAGTTCAGGGCTATCAGGGTTGTCATGTCAACAAATGCATGCGCGATGGCATCCCCTGTTGTAGGATGACAAAGTTTACGACAGTAGTTGGGGACATTATTTTTTCCTAACTGTAGGGGGACCCCGAGAGCAAAAGTTACCCAGTGCTGCTTTAAGGGTGGCTGTCACTTGTTTTGTGAAAATGGCCTTTAAAATTTCTAAACAATTAAAGGGGTGATGAATTGAGAAATCAACTTTCCCATGAGCTTTTGATATATAAAAGGTCATGCTAATGTAAGAATTTCCTGTAAGTTTCAGAGCTGAAAACTTCCTTGTTAGTCAAAGAAAAGCTTTTAAAGACACCAGGACAAGAAAACGATCTTGTGCTTCAGCCTGACGTCATCTGTGGCGAAACACACCTTTACAGAATAATAAGCACATGTAGTTCAGTAGCCCCACCCACTGACTCATCGGATCATGCTAGTCAGCAGCAATAAACAAGTGGAAGACGATAGCAAGATATGCTATCTTCACTGCATAAGCTTCATTTGGATCCTAATATTAGGAATGTGTGATACTTCATTTATTTTTAATAAAGTTCCAGCTCACGTGGGGAAGACTGTATACGTGTGTTCGCGTCATTTCACTGCGGAATCGTTTGTAAACTAGTCTCAAGTGCTGGATTTGCAGACATATTAAGATTAAAACACAATGCTGTGCCTTCTATATTGGATCCGACAGGAATGGTGCAACAAACTTATGTGAGTAAAACGTCTTTTTTATATGTAATAGTAGTCCTAGGGCTGTGTTTTCCAGATGGGCTACCAAAACGTACGTCCGTCGGCAGGAATAATATTTTCTTGATCTGGGCGCACACGTGCACGAGTGTGTGTGTGTTCACGCTTATATCCACAGATCGTGCGGGCCATGTAATACAGAAATGATAGTCCAATCAATCATGGGTGGATAAGGAATAAATCATTGTGTTTGTTTGATAAAGACGTTTACGAGCCCTGTGAGAGATTCATTCTGGTTGCCGCTTTCAAACCAATGCCTTCCTCATGTGAACTAAACTGAAAGGGGAGCTGAAGCTCATTAAATATGCAAATCTTCTCCAATCCTAGCCGTGGGCGTTTACTTCCAAGTCTCCAGCGCGTCACGCCCATCAGAACCCAGCGTTCAGGAGAGAGCCTCAAAACCGGTGTAGAAAATAGGCTGTAACTTATTAGTTATGATGTTTTTGAATGTAAAAACCACATGAACGTCCTTAGTTGACCTCAGACAACAGTATCATTTTTTTTTTTAAAACAGTTCATGACACCTTTAAGGAAAAATATAAAGATCTGACAAATGATGAGTGAGCTGGACAAGCTTTTGCCATGGCTCAAGATTTTGACTGATGTTCAAAAGCAGTGAGTCAAGGAAATAGGCTGGACTCTAAACACTTGCTATTCTGCAACCAATATTTAATTTGACAATGTTTAAATGTTGCCATTAGACCAATTATCCAAATCATCACTCAGCTTCCGGATGCTTCATTAAAACCGTTGGACCTGAAACATCTGGAGTATAGTCTTCATTGCGTCTGTCAGCGGCAGTTAATAAGGACGCTTCTCAGACTTCTTCCAGCCTCGGCGTCGCCTCCTCTCCATCGACAGGGCGATGGGGTTGTAGTTAGCTGATCTCCAGTGAACCTCCAATGAAAAACAGACCTGGTGGCAAATCAAAACATCCTCCACAGATTTAAACATATTACGACAGGAATAAACAATCCGCTCCAAAAACCAGGGATAACTGCCTGGGCTCGGCACGGTGATTGAAAGCAACGGTGTGGCTGCGTTGGCATTGTGAGCCCGACTAATTTTTCAGAGGAAGAGGCTTTGGAGGAGTACAGGAAGGACAGAGGGAACGGGGTGGTTGCGGGGGTGTCAGCTTTAAGCTCGAACTCTGCATGTTTCCTTATGAATGACAAGGGCCCAAGTGTAACTATCAGTAAATAAAAAGTGGCTGTAAAATTAACTACAAGACAGGTCCAACAGGAATCCCTGGCGGCACTTCCTGCCTCTCAGAGGCCATAAACAAGCCTTATACAAGCCAAGCTGGCTCCAGCTCATATCCCGCGGCAACAGGCTGGGGTCATGGTGGCCCCTGTTGCCTGCCTTCTCTGTTGGGGGCCAGGACACTGGGACAACATGGAAGAGACCACCGGAACCAAAGGAAGCTGTTTATGCCCTAATGTTAATGTTGACATTTTAGTGGTGGCTGGCATGAAAGTTAATGTTACTTTTACTTTTTTTAAGTAAGAACCCTACGCACATGAATATGTACTCAGTGTTATAGTAGTTACTAAACCGTCCTTTGATATTTATCTATATTTGGCCCCTGATCATCTCAGAAGCTGGGAATCTCATCATGTTTAGTGCTGAGTGTTTTGTTAGTGGTTATTGTAAAACAATTTCTGTTAAGTCATAAAAGCCATTTTGTGTGTCCTAAACCTCGGTGGAGTTTTATGGCATTGGCGTCAGTAGAAAATGGCACTTGACAGAGCAGTAGGGGGGAGTGTTGATTGGGGCTTGACCCCAAGTTTCTCCCACCTATCCAACACTAACTACCCTGTCTGCTGCCTCTACATAATTGACTGGAGTGCCCCAGCAACGTTCGCTTGAGTTATGGTCAACTGACAAGACTGTAGACTGAGCTACATCTAATAACAAACAAACCCGCCGAAAAAAAGAGCTCCTTTCAACAGCCACTCCTGCTGTCAGAACAAAGCAGGCCAACGTTGCATGGCCTCTCAGACAAAGTTGACCAAAGCCTCCCATAACATTTGGTCAGTTGCTTGGTTGAGTTTCACTCCCATTTAAGTTGTATGCACTGAATAAAAAAAGAAAAGTCTCTGCTTTCAAATGACATATTTATATTATGTTTTATGCTTTTTCCTGTTCCCATATGTAATCATGGACCACAAAACCAGTCATAAGGGTTTTTGGTTTTTTTTTTTAATCGAGATTTGTGCATCATATAATAAATAAGCTTTCCATTGATGTATGGTTTGTTAGGATAGAACATTATTTGGCTATTGAAAATAGTATTTGAAAATCTGGAATCTGAGGGTGTAAAACTTTACAATCCTTAGCAATGCATATTACTACTATTAATAGGAAATTAAAAAATAGCTTAATGGATCATGATCTTTACTTAAATAGTTCACCCAAAAATAAAATTTCTGTCATTAATCACTCATGTCGTTCGACCCACGTAAGACTGTTCATCTTCATAACACAAATTAGGATTTTTTTTTTTTGCTGAAATCCAATGGCTCAGAAAGTCTTCCATTGACACCAATGTCATTTCCTCTCTTGAGACCCATAAAGGCACTAAAGACGTCGTTACAAAGCTCATCTCATTACAGTGGCTCTACAATCATTTTATGAAGTGGCGAGAATAGTTTTTGTGCGCAAAAACAAATCAAAATGAAATTACAATTTATATAGTGATGGCAGATTAAAAAAAACGCTTCGTAAAGCTTTTCTCACTGTAGTGTAGAGTCTTTAGTGCCTTTATGGGTCTTGAGAGAGGAAATGACATTGGTGTCAATGAAGGCCTTTCTGAGCCATCGGATTTCAATAAAAATATCTTTATTTGTGTTCGTGAACGGAGGTCTTATGGGTGTTGAAAGACATTAGGGTAAGTAATTAATGACTGAATTTTCATTTTTGGGTGAACTAACCCTTTAATATCCTAGTGATTTGTGACATAAAAGCAATAATAATATAATTTTGACCCATACAATGTTTTGTTGGCTATTACCAAAAATATAGGCTACCTGTGCGTAGAGTCCTGCACAGTACCCGACGGGTCGACCAGCAAATCTGTGGTCGACTGTGTCGGATACGGGTGAGGGTCGGGTCGGACAAGGGGGAAACACGGGTCTAACACGGGTTTAAAACAGTCACGTGTGAACGTAAAAATGTATGCATATTTTTAGGAACACATCTATAAAAATATTGCCTGTATTTCAAGTTAATCAAATAATTTAACAATAATATCAGGTTATTTATTCTCGCGCCGCCACGTGCCCTCCCAGGATTCTCTGACTTTCAAAAAAATCACACAAGGCTTCAAGGTGGTCACACACCGGAGGGGAAGCTCAACACCGGACGTGCACATCATATATGCCACGCGCGAGCTCAGTTTTGAATCCACTTCTGACAGAAGAGCTGCACGATGTGTGCATCTTGTAGCACAGGGTGAAATCAGTACATTGGCGCTCTGTGGCGTGGCAGAATTTTGAACAACTTCCTGAGTCACCGCGGACAGGCACTGAATCCCGCCGCTGGTGTGCGTACACTCAATGAAAATAATGTGTTTGAATTTTAAAGACGTGGCGCGGTGCTGTATTTACTTTTGTATGACCTGCCAATAAATGTGTAGGCCTATATAATGCTATATGCTAAACTGATTTTATCTCGGGTGCGGGTCGGCTGTCGGTTCTATTTTAAGCGGGTCGGGTCGGGTGCGGATTTTAATTAGTGCTCCGTGTCGGAAAACGGGTCGGATGCGGTTTAACGCACCGCGGGTACGGGCGGGCGCGGATTTACAAAATCTGACCCTTGCAGGACTCTGCCTGTGCGACTTATGGCTGGTTTTGTGGTCCAGGGTCACATATATACAATGTATACAATATATAATTCAGTGAAATGTTGGCTGTCATAACTTGTTTTTGAGAAAATGGTCTCTGAATATTCTAAACAATTTTACAAACTTTGATTAATGGTTCAGTCATGCATTAAATAACAGGTTAATTGGAAATATACCACATTTACAATAACAATGATAAAATGTTGCATATACACAAAAAGCCAGTTATTTATATATTTTGCTGCAGTGTGTCAGTAGGAAATATCAGTTTACAGTTTACAATTACATCCTAGGGACAACTTATAGGGTTGTAAATGGACCTGTAAAACTGTATCTGGACAAATTTTGCCCTTAAATAAGCCACATGCCCTCTATGTAGATATCAGAGAACAATTTAACATATTGTTTTAACTCATTCTAGGGCACCTTTACAACAAACGTTCCTGCTGATCCTGCAGCCAATCTGGCAACCTCGAGTCAGGGGGATGGGAAAGTGATTGCAGTACCAGTTTTGGCCACAATCTTACATACATTTCCTTTAAATATATAATTACGCCGTAACAATGACAAAGTGTAACCTTTTATTTTAAGGTGTCCTTGTTACAGTGTATACTTATACAATTAAGTAATGGACAATATTAATTAACAACATGCAATTCTATAGGGGCTAGGATTATGATTTGCTTGTAATTATGCATAATTTACTCATGCATTATTCTAATTTAATGTGTAATAATGACATACTGTGTCACTAAATGTTTATTTTATTTCATGAGATAATGGCATAATGTGAAAGCGAAGGCTTTATCCAAAATAGCATGACATCTTACAGTCAAAATTCAAGCATATCACATATAGTATATGACCCTGGACAACAAAACCAGGCATTAGTTGCACAGGTATATTTGTGGCAATAGCCAACAATACATTATATGGATCAAAATTATCCATTTTTCTTTTTTGCTAAAAATCATTAGGATATTAAGTAAAGATCATTACTAGTATTGCCAAGGACTTAATTTTGCACCTTCAGATTCCAGATTTTAAAATAGTTGTACCTCGACTAAATATTGTCCTATCCTAACAAGCCATTCATCAATGGAAAGCTTAAAAAAGTTACCCTTAAGAACTCTTGAACAACACCGGTCCAATCAAATTAGAAGACCAGAAATATACAGCTGTATAATAAACATTAAATGTACCCCCATTTGATGGAATTGTGTGACATTCTGCAGCCATTTCATGTTCACTGTGAACAGATTTCCTGCTGCTGCTTTGGATACTGTGTTCATTTATGTTGGAAACTCTTTCACTGACACAGTATTTACATTGTGTTGACCGTGCTGGTTTTCCAAAATTGCCTTTGCGATCAGCTGTGACAATGACTACAGGGTTGTGGATGGTCTGTAAGCTGTGCTCAGACACAAGCGTCTTCCCTCAAGTCCCCTGCTTCAAAAATGTTCCACCTCCATCTTTTTTTTTTCCTTTTTCCCCCTGCAGTTGTTTTCCTAAACACCGGATTTTCATTTGGAGTTCGGGAGGGAGCGGTGCTGACAGTATTTATAGCCTGGTGTTCTAACCAAAATTATCAGTGTACCACAAAATAACTTCCTCAGTCCTGGCCACAAAATAACAGGATGCCTTCAATTGTGCGTATTTATTAATTTTAGCAAAGCATTGCTAGTTTTATAAATAGCTACGCTCCTGCGGCCCTCCGAAGTCGGCTGTATAAACTTCCTCTCTTGTCCTCCTCCTCTTCATTGGGCCTCTTCAGTGGGTGCTTGAAATCGAAAGACACTCGTCCTTCCCATGGGCCACACTGTCGCCCTGCGCTGGCGTCTGGCCTCCATTAAGACTCCATTTTATCAGGTCAGAGGTGGGAGGTCAGAGGTCACAGTATGTTAATAGCTTAACTGGGGGGTCTTTTCTGCTTGACTGGTCATCGCCACCTTGTACATGGAACCCCAGTAACCTAAGCCTCAGCTTCCTCAAAATGCGTTAAGGGACGTTCACACTAAAAGCGTTTTGCCACGACAAAGAGAACAGAAGTCGTTCTGTAACAATTCAGTGAGAGTTACCACTTGCAGAGTTTATAAAAGTCTGACATTTTCTGCTTCCTGTAGTTACGCTCGTGTTTTGTGTTCGCGTACTATATAACAGATGAAGTGGATTACTTAATACAGTAATCAAATACACTTAATACAGTATCAAAGACACTTAATACAGCTTCTGTATGTACAAGCATAAAGTTCAACATACGCCTTAAATACCAAAGTTGTTCCTATATCAGTTTTATTTTGATAAACATGACAATTTAATATTAAGATTACATGAAAATGATTATTACTGTTACTCAAGCTGGACACATTTTCTAACCGACATGCACTGCTTCAAATCCGATGCTAATCAGTCAGCGCCGTATGAAGTAAAACACACCTATTTTCATTTAAAGTTGCTCATTTCTGGTAACATAAGCAACATGGACGTGTCCATCAACAGGTGCGAAAACTGATTTCTTGGTAAAAGCAAATGCCATCATGTTTTTATTGCCAACACATTTAATTTGTGAAAAGACACCAGGGAAAATATGACATAAAAGTCAAATATTAAATGTTTAGCTGCTTACAATTTACCTCCGACTCACTAGTCCCAATAAAATCAAATGTTTTTAGTATGAATATGTTATCCTTACTGTTCTCTATAAGCTATTGTGCTCCAAAACAATGACAAAATTTACATTCACAAGATATAAGCATTCAAAACTCTGCATTTCAGCTTCTCATCAGATTTTCTGTCAAATTAAATGCTCCCTAGAATCTGAAGCCCCGCCCCTACATTATTAATAAACGTTGAAGCGTTCACACATTTATTATTTTCTACATGGTTAATGGCAAATAGTGCACTCTATAGGGGAAAGGGAACGATTCAGAAAGTGTAAATATGCTTTTTATTAGGGCGAATTAAGTCTGGTTTCAGTTTTAGAGATATGTTTTATGTGTGCCTCAAATGTTAATTGTGGATCAAAAATGACACAGAGATTCTACACCTGTGAAGTGGGAATTATCGTGCTGGAATCAACAATCAAACTGATCTGCTCGGCCTTACGAGTAGCAGCCACTGTACCAATTTGCATCAATTCAGTTTTGGAGCTGTTCAGCTTCAGGAAGTTATTTTGCATCCAGATTCTGATCTATTAATGAGCAAAGGACATCTAGCCTGACAAGCCAGACCCACATCAAGATGTTTGGTCTGGAAACTCACCATAGACAGGGCTCAATCTGAGGGGCGGGATAAACGGTTGTCTTTCAAACTCCCTCTGCACGCGATAGGATAGCGCTACAACCAACCAGAGCAACGAAGGTGAAGCGGAGCTAGCTGACAGATTAAACTTTCGCCCTGTGCGGTCGGCAAAACTCCGAACACATCTTCCCTTTTTAAGAATGACTTCAGAGCCACTCTTTGTTCTTTTCTCAGAGAAAAGCTTAACTCCAAGTTTTCCAGAGTCGTGGTCAAAGCTGATTCGAAAGACCGCCGTTCGCCAGCTTCTGTGTTTAGTAGAAGCACGCAAGCGCAACATGGTGGTCATTATGTTAAGCCCCGCCCACCGACTCTATACACGATGTGATTGGCCGGACCAGAGTTTGGCGTTTACAGCTCAGAAGTGTATTGAGAGTTGCTAGACGACACTCGCGGATAGATTAGATTTGTTGCCGCAAGGGTGCGTCTAGATTTCTAGGCTAAAGGACATCAGGACTAGTGGTGATGTAATATCTGCATATCATCCACATAGCAGTGACACCCAATATCGTGCAAGCATGTAAATGTTAATGTAATAAAATTGGAACCAATACTGAACCCTGAGGAACTCCGTGTTGAACAGGCACAATGTAAGATTTCTAATTACCCAAGCTTACAAACTGGGCACGAATCGTTAAATAAGACTGAAACCAACTGAATACATCTCCAGAAAGACCCAGACAATTTTCCAGCCTATCTAGCAGAAGAGAGTGACAAATAGTATCAAAAGCAACACTGCAGTCTAATAAGACCAAAATACATGCACCAGAATCAGCCGCAAAAAGATCATTTACGACCTTTACTAAAGCGGTCTAGGTATTATGCCCTTTTCTGAACCCAGATTGAAAAGGTTCAGTACTAGGGGATTATTTAACTGTATAGACACAACACGCTCCAGAACTTTAGCCAGGAATAAGAGGTTAGAAATAGGCCTGTAGTTGGACAAATCAGAAACATCACAGCCAGTATTGTGTAATGGCAGCTATTTTTAGTTCTGGAGGAGCAATTCCAGAACTCAATGATAAGTTCACAATTGAAGTCATATGAGGGCAGATTGATGCAAGGCAGTTCACAATAACCGAGTAGGGAACTCGAACTAAAATACTGGTAGTTAAATTCATGGACTTCATGGATTGCCAAGTTGTCCGATTATTTTACTTTAACCCTTTATGGTACGGAGTTGCCAAAAGGCAACAATTAATTTCTACTCATTTTCTTGTTATTCAGAAAAAAATACAATAAATTGCACTATGGGAATTAAAATGGCAGGCCTTAAGGTAGCCAATGATGTGCTGATTTTAAGTAAAATGACATTTGAATATCCCTTCAAAACACTTTTCCCCCCGGTCATACTTACACCTACCCATTGAAGAGCTCCAGAAATTACTCTATTAACCTAATTACTAAATATCTCTTCGCAAGGTTTTTTGTTTTTACATCTTTGGAATGTAAATTTTATATATATAAATTGTTGCGGTTGCTCCTGATTTGAAGGACATTTGATGTCGCTCACTGCGGCTGCTCTCTCTTCTGGGTCTCGGCTGCTCACTGGTGGTCTTCTTCGGGCTTTAACTGCATGGTGAATGAAGTTGCCGGTTGATTGGCGGCGTTTGCACCGGGCTGGTGTCATCAGCGTCTGGCATGATGTTGAGATGTTCCACTTCTCGGCTGCTGAGTCTCGGCTGCGTCGCTGTTTCGTCTTGCATTGCAGCGGTGGAACGGCTTGGACTTCTTCGCCGACCCGGTGTGTCCACAGAAGTGCCCGGAAAACTTTTGCTGCATCCCAATTCGCCTACTTATACTACATCCTAAAAGCATGTAGTCTTTTTGTGAAGAAAAAGTACATACTTTTGAGTGTGTAGCAGAAAAGTATGCAAGCGTCGGGACATACTACTTCGCCATCTTTATCGGACTCTGTCGCTTCGTTACGTGCATCCCGTCACCGTTTAAACTGCCTTTCAATCATCACACAGTTCAAATCCTCCACATTCAGTTTAATCTCCTACCGTATCGGAGAGAAATGTAGCCGCTCGTTGATCTGCCAATTGTGGGTCTTTAATGCAGAGACTCTCCTCATGTGTTTGCATATAATAATGCATCTAAAAGTTAATGGCCAAACGTGTCTTTACAAAAGTTCACAATGCTGCTGCAGGTGAAATATAATGTGGACAACACTGAATAAATATTTTTGTCAGGTTAAATATTGATAGTTAGTCACTCAAAGCCCTTTATCTAAACTTCTCTACTTAACCGTCGGACTCGCACATCCGTCATGTTTGTAGTTTTTTAACACTTTTAATCAGCGTTTGTAGTTCTAATCGAATCCTCATCAAACTCACAATGGGTTGTGGGCAATATCAGCCGTTAGTGTGCGCACCGATCCGTACTTTGAATTCGGAACGGAAATAGCAAACCATCCGGGTATCTTTGGAATACTCTTTTCTGCATACTACGATTTGGGACATACTAATTCTATTTTGAATTTATTTTAATAAAGAAATTAATTATTTTAATTAATACAGCAATATTTTATGGAAAGGGCAATAGAAAGAGTGCAGAGTTAGCTCTTTCATGTGATGAGACTTTACAGGGATCTAGTACTTATTATGTAAAGTAGATAAGTATAAGTAGAGAACTAAGTATATGAATCTAGCAATTTCAACAAAAAAGTTGCATTTAAATAGAAAAGAAATGCATAAAAATAAAAATAAAAACATTTTTGGACCATTTTCCATTGTTACATTGCTCTTTATTTCCCTAAGTTTGGTCCAATAATTAGAATCTCAGTTTTTTTTTTACATATAAAATACAATAAAGTTGCAGGAACAACTACATTAACAGCAGTTAACTTTTACAATTTAGTATGATTGTGTTCATATCAGCAACGAACCGTACTGGAGATCACATGAACCTAACCCCAGACCACCGTAAGCGTTAAGCGTTCAGGTTAAGCGTACTCGGGTATGGTTCGTGAAGCATCGTGTTAAAATTCTTGCTTGGCTTTTGTGAACAGTAAAGCCAGTCTTTGATTTGATTGCCTACCTCTGCTGCTAAACCTCTAAAGAAGACCTTCCTAAAAAAAAAAAACAATAAATTTTTTTGTCATTCCAACATCCAACACAGAGCAGCATCAAAAATATCAAATATCATCTAGCTAAAGGAGCACCCGCTATATAGAATGAAACTGCTATTAGTGTGAACAAGGTGTAAACCTACTGTATATAAGAAGTTGACTTTTTTTGTTAAATGTGTCAGTGATCGTTGGATTTTGTCCAGATGTTTCCTGGCGGATCTGTGCTTTGTTTACAACCGAACGGTGGCAGCTACTTACCTCACTAACATGTATCTTTAACCTTCTAGCTCTGCCTCTCCATTTTGAGCTGTACCCATACTTTCAGCATGAAGTGATGCATGGTAATATTTCATCGTAATGGATGAGCCTGCTTGATAAAAATGAGACATATTAGGAAATTCTTTGCTCATGAGCAGGACCAGCTGTGTTCCTCGTGCTCCTCTTGCACTGTAAGTGTCCACCTCCTCCTTTGGCTTGCCTACCGGGTTCCTCTAGTGCTGAACAGGGCCTCTGGGTCAATAAATCTCTGGGAGGACATTTCAGCACAAGGCTGAGTGTGTCTGCTCAGTGCAAATAATATAGCAGAACGTCCACCTGGTGAAGATGTTAGCATGTGCTGCAGGCTATAAGCTGTTGCAACATTTGATCAGATGTTCCAGTGCTATCGCACACAAATGCATTCATCTTATTTTACTTGGAAAATAGTTTACCGTGGCAAAATAAGCAGCTTGCGCAAATCAATATCCTCCAATAAATGCTTATTTTAAAAAAGATTCTTCTTAAAGCTGCTTTTTTGGGTAAAAAAAAATTATCCAAAATAAAAAATTTAGCAAGTAATCAAGCAGTGTTCAAAATTATCTCCTAACCATAGCCTGATTTACAACGTTGAGCATTAAAATTAAAAAGCATATATGTGTTATAATTTGAGTGGTATTGGTGGGTTTCCACGGGAAATTTGAGCATGTCGGCGTTCATCTTTGCATCATTACGTCAAGTTTATACATTAAGAAGGATACCGTCTAGTAGTATGGCATGTGGGGATGCTGCAGGTGGCGGATCATTATAGCCTTTTCTCACAGCAGCTGGAATAATTAAACATATTTTGATAACGGATCGTAATCCAGAAAGATCCAAACAACAATCATCAGTGACAACCTGAGATTCACTACAGACTGTATGGAAATTGAAATTTACAGGTAACTAGCCTGACAAGCCATACCCACATCAAGATGTTTGGTCTGGAAACGGACCATTGACAGCTCAATCTGAGGGGCGGGATAAACGGTTGTCTTTCAAACTCCCTCTGCACGCGATAGGATAGCGCTACAACCAACCAGAGCAACAAAGGTGAAGCGGAGCTAGCTGATAGATTAAACATTCGCCATATCGGGTCAGCAAAACTCAGAACACATCTTCCCTTTTTAAGAATGACTTCAGTGCCGTTCTTTGTTCTTTTCTCAGAGAAAAGCTTAACTCCAAGTCTTCCAGAGTTGCAGTCAAAGCTGATTCGAAAGACCGCCGTTCGCCAGTTTCTGTGTTTACTAGAAGCACACAAACGCAACTCGGCCGACGTCATTATGGCCCTGCCCGCCGACTCTATACACGATGTGATTGGGCCGGCAAGAGTTAGGGGAATACAGCTCAGAAGGGAATTGAGAGTTGCTAGACGACACTTGTGGGCAGATTAAATTTGCTGCCGCTAGTGTGTGTCTAGATTTCTAGGCTAACAGGTAACACTAATACACACTAAATACACCTAGTCAGGCAATGCTGATGTTATTAACATTAACAATTTGCATGGTTTGATGTGATGTGTATGGACGACCAACCCTGCAGAAGTTAAAAATAAATGAATGAATGAATGAATAAGTAAATAAATGAATAAATATACACATATGTAAATTAATAAACAGATAAATAGATAAATAAAGGCGATAATAACAGAATAAACGACTTCATAAAA
Source organism: Pseudorasbora parva (assembly GCF_024679245.1). Taxonomy (NCBI): domain Eukaryota; kingdom Metazoa; phylum Chordata; class Actinopteri; order Cypriniformes; family Gobionidae; genus Pseudorasbora; species Pseudorasbora parva. The sequence continues at coordinate 36,961,249 of NC_090189.1, forward strand.
TAAATATGAATCATTTTTAATCAAAAGTTTGTATTGTCTTTCCCTTAATTTATTATTTTCTGCAAATTGTTAATTAAATTTAAAATTTAATTTTATATTTATTTATTTATGCGTTCATTTATTTTTTACATTTATTTATTCCCACATGTATTTATTTTTACATTTATTGATCGATTGATTCATTTCTTTTTATTTGTCCATGTGCAACACATGTAAATGAGGAGGGCGGTCCTTGTCTAGCTTCAGCACATCATTGGTCGAGAGCTCACGCATAGAATCATCAGACTCAGACTATCAGAGCTAAATGATAGAGGGCTGCGTCCTAAAACCTTGGCTACTGACTCATTGTCTCACTGCCTTATCAGACAACGACTTGTAAGGCAGTGTTTTGTGCATGAAGGCACCTCACGAAACAAATTTCTTTACTTATTCATTCATTTATTTATTTTTTAATTTATGCAGGGTTGGTCCTCCATAGATGAGCTAAGCAATCGTTAGATTTAATCATCATTGTTTGCATAATTTATTGTAATGCTTTTTTTCTCAGTTGTTCAGAACAAACGTGGCAGACATGTTACTTACTTGATCAGATGACATCAGCCGGTGAAAATTCATACTTTGGTCATACTTCCAAGACGTAGAATCTGTGATTCCGAAGTACAGTATCCACACCAGTGCGGTGACTAACTGAACATTAGATTAATTCTCATTGAGGAGCCGTGCCGATGCACAACCCATGTAAAGATGATAATTCAGCAAATATCTGCAATCGCAGGTTTCAGAGAAAACAAGTTTTGGCGACATGAAAAACTTACAAACTTGGCAAAACTTACAAAGTACATCTATAAATAAAGGAATCATCATTCTAGTCATCATTTTTGTTTCTAATTTTAAGAGTGCTGAATTATCTAAATTTACCAACGTTTCTTTATTGTGTCCTTTCCACTTTCCAGACCTTTTAACTTCCCCTGTAGAATCCATTTATAAGTGTAAAGTCTAATAGACTAACTGTAATATTGACCCAGTTGCAACGTAGGGAAATGGGACCCAGAAAGATATCTGAATAAAAATCTAAATTGAATGTTATACAAAATCTAACGATGCCTCAATCCGCTCCCTAGTTCAGTAGTCAGGGCACTGATCAGGGAGTCGCCATTTTAAAGGGTTAGTTCACCCAAAAATGAAATTGATGTCATTAATGACTCACCTTAATGTCATTCCACACCCACAAGACCTCCGTTCATCATCAGAACACAGTTTAAGATATTTTATATTTAGTCCGAGAGCTTTTCTGTTCCTTCATGAAAGTGTATGCACACTATACTGTCCATGTCCAGAAAGGGAATAAAAACATCATCAAAGTAGTCCATATGTGACATCGGTTAGTTAGTTAGAATCTCTTGAAGCATCAAAAATACATTTTGGTCCAAAAATAACAAAGACTACGTATCTTTCATAAAGATTCAAACGGTTATGAATCAGCTTATTGATTCATGATTCGGATCGCGTGTCAAACTGCCAAACTGTTGAAATCACAAGGAGAGCTAGCGAACTGATTGAGGCACACCCAATGTTCACTCCTCAATAAGCAGTATATAGTTAAATGGTAAATGAACTGCATTCATATAGCGCTTTCAACAGACCTATGGCCATCCAAAGCACTTTACATATTGCCTCACATTCACCCATTCATACACTGACGGTGTCAGCCATGTAAGGGGGCAGCTGAGGTAAGGTGTCTTGCTCATGGACACCTCGACACTTGAGCTCCTTTCACACTGCTATTCCGGCAAATACATGGATAATGAGTGAATGAATGGACCTAGATTTGCTCCATTCACACTGCCAGAGAAATACCGTAATATGTGCGCTTTCACACACAACCCGTAATGGTCCCGGGTGGAGTTGACACGTGACATCGTGATGTCACGTATAACGGCGAACGATCTCCGCTTCAGCGCGGATAGTAAGGAGCTCCGTGGTCTCGACTTGTGTCCAGTTTGCACACATTTCTGCTGTTTCTTTTGTATACGAACACTCTCTGCGTTTAAAACACAGACTAGCTCTTCTGGCACTGCAGGGTTGTATTATTGAAAAAACAAGCTCTAGGAGTCGCACGATAACTTCGTAAACGTTGCAGCATTAGTTTTGGCTTTTGTTCACACAGCGCTCGTCCCGGGTCGAATCCCACAATGTTACTAGGTCCCCGACCCGGGTTCAATTCGGTAATCAATTCCGGGACGTGGTTGCTTTCACACAGAAGGCGACTCGGCAATGTTCCGGGAATATTGCGGGTCCGACGTGCAGTGTGAAAGGGGCTTTGGTCAGTTGGAACCGGGAAATGAACCACCACCAACCTTCCAGTTTGTAGACAACCTACATGAACCACTGAGCCACTGCCGCCAGTTACATTTAGTAGACACATAATTTCATCAGCAGATACTGAGCATTGTGTTAAGATAGAACCCAATTGAGAATCTGCAGAACTAAAATTTTTGCTCCAAGGGTTACACACGCCTGCGGTATCTACAAAATGTAAAATATTTTGACAAAATAAAAGGCATCATATAAAATTTTTATTTAGTATTGTCCTGAATGAGATCTTTTACATATAATTTTTTTTAACATATTTTTTTACAAGACAAAAAATAGCTGAATTTAGAAAAATGACCCGTTCAAAAGTTTACACACCCTTGATTTGTAATACTGTGTCTCGTTACCTGGATGATCCATGGCAGTTCTTTGTTTTGTGATGGTTGTTCTTGAGTCTCTTGTTTGTCCTGATCAGTTAAACTGCCAAATGTTCTTCTGAAAATACTCCAGGTCCAGCAAATTTTACAGCATATATTTGAACCCTTCCCAGCAGTGACTGTATGATTTTGAGATGCATCTTTTCACACTGAGGACGACTGAGGGACTTAAACAGAACTATTGCTCCAGAAGCAAACACAATGCATTAAGAGCCGGGGGGTGAGAACCTTTTGAATTTGAAGCTCAATTTAACTTACTTTGTCTTCCCAGAAACATGCAAGTATCTTCTGTTGCTTCCGAAGGGCAGTAATTATATATATATATATATACAGGTCCTTCTAAAATAATTAGCATATTGTGATACCATTCATTATTTTCAATAATGTAATGATAAAAATTAAACTTTCATATATTTTAGATCCATAGCACACCAACTGAAATATTTCAGGACTTTTATTGTTTTAATACTGATGATTTTGGCATACAGCTCATGAAAAACCCAAAATTCTCAAAATCTCAAAAAATTAGCATATCATGAAAAGGTTCTCTAAACGAGCTATTAACCTAATCATCTGAATCAACTAATTAACTCTAAACACCTGCAAAAGATTGCTGAGGCTTTTAAAACCTCCCAGCCTGGTTCATTACTCAAAACCGCAATCATGGGTAAGACTGCCGACCTGACCCTGTCCAGAAGGCCATCATTGACACCCTCAAGCGAGAAAAGTGCGTGAGCATGAGCGCCGGACGTGCTGACGGTTCGTATGAGTCATTACAATGCGCAGAGTAACGGCCGAGCTCAGTGTTTTGACTGAATAATAGTTTATTTCTCACAAAACCTTATAGTATGCCTCCTGGACACTTTCCATATATGGCGCGGGTCTCAATGTATCATTGCGTCATACTTTTGTATAATTTTTGTAATGTTTTACAATGGTCGCTATCCACTGCCATAATAGGAAGGAGCGCGTGCAGAACTATTTTAAAAATTACTGCTTTTAAGGTCCGAAAGGAATAGAAGGACATAGGACATTGAATCAACTGCAGGGTGAGTAAAAGATGGATTTAATTTCATTTCAGGATTAACTATCCCTTTAATTTCTGACTTCAAATTAAGTAAAAGTGTCAGTACAATGCAAAAATATCAAGTTAAATCGATGGAAAAAAAAAATCTAGTTTAGTAAAAATGGGAAACTGTATTTGGAATTCACTTTGTGCTAAATCTTGTAATAAGACATACATGTTAACGTTTTGAAATTCCAAACATGTACTTTGTCAGCTAAAATATTCAGGTCAGGCAATTGGGCTCCAGCTAAATGGGCTATGACACAAACTCTTGTCCATACGTCTACAACAGTGTGTTCACATTGCAGGGAGTGAGGTGTGTGTGTGTGCCGTAGCAGTTGCCTGGTTGCACAACCATTTTGAGGCTGGCTGCTGTCGAGCTCTGCACTTGTTAATCCCAACTCTTTCCTGCTGTCAAGTTAACAAAAACAAATAGATAATTCATCTATGCGGCCGAGCACACGGAACCAAGCTCTGTGGGATTGGTGCGTTTCACTGTGACCTCATCTTTGACGAGAAGCATTCGTTTGTCTCCCGACGCTCGTCAGCTAACGCTTTATTTATTCTGCAGGAAGAATGTTACTCTCCAGGCCTGGCACAGCACATCAGTGAGGAATTCTGTCTACCGGGCAAAGCCGGTGCCTGACGTCATTCCATCATCATGTGTTCATTCTGAGAGATCCACCACTGTGGAATAAACCAGCAGGTACTCAAGCTGGATCCAGGCGGTACTTCAGGAAATCTGTGACACGTGCTGGCAAAATTAGAGCAAATGTTCACATTCTCTAATAAAAAATCAAAAAAAAAAATCAAAAGGATGTATGATTAGTTTGAATCAGACAAACACATTTTTACAGCTACACCTGTTGATAGAGAGTAAAGTAATTTGAGAAAAATTATAGGTTATAAAACAAAACCATACCATAAAATCCCTGCTAATAACACCAAATATCTATAAGACAATATTTAACTTTTTTGCCATGATAGCATAGTTGTTTGATTACTATTAATGAAGACTCGCATCTTTATTATAAAGTAAGACCTACTGCAACGCACAGATCTTATATAATGTTACACATCAGATGTTTTAACACAACAGTTAACCAAACGTAGACAAACGTAGGAGGCGTCTCTGTCCGTACTTCAGATCTGTCAGGACCATTATTGTTCATATATATGGACACTCAGCCGATGCGAGCTTGACTAATGTGACCTGCCAGAACTGACGCTATGCTTGATTCAGTGCGAGTAAGGGTGCTTACACACTTAGTTCGATTGCCTGGACCAACCCGGGTTTGATTGCACCCCCCTCCCCCTGTCCCCGCTGGACTGTGTTCATATTATATTATTTGGGTCTGAACTGGGGTTCGTTTGCGTCATCAAAGCAGCAGCTATTTACCCGGTTGCTTAGTAACGACAGCCAGCGTGAAGGCGGCAAAATGCATAGCGTTGCTCCCGTCACTTTTGTATTTTTGTTTTTGAACCGTTGGTTTTGTTACCAGAGCTTCTGTACGTAATGGCACTTTTGTTTATCTGCCGCGAATGCACTGCACATGCTCTAAAGAACGCAGAAGACGAGCAGAAATGAGATCTACAGCTCTCTGATAGAAGTGTGTCAGTGACGCTCGTCAGGTAAATGAGTGAAACACACATTTTTATCCACTCATATGTCATTAATAGCGGTTCACTTCCGCGATTTAGTACGATTTGTGTTCACATCAGCAGCGAGCCGTACCGGAGTTCACATGAACCGAACCCCAGACCACCTCTTTAAGCGGACTCGGGTACGGTTCGCGGGGCGCACCTGAGTTCAGAAGACCGCGTTCACATCATCCAAACCAACCAAACTCTGACGTCAATCGAACCCGGGTGCGCACCAAAAGTGCTGCTGTGGAAGCACCCTAAGATTGTTTTCATTGGACGAAGGAAAGGTACTCCTTTCAGAAAACATACCAATAAAGATACTTTTAGATGAGTAATTGCTGTTTGAAGCATTGGGATCGCTAAACAAGGGTTTATTAAACTTTAACGATTTTTGTGAAAATCGACCAAAATTGCTATTTTTCACTTGTTTTTCCTGTAGCTCGAAACTATCCTGTGCGCATTCCAATTCTTTTTACCACCACAGGGTCAGAGATTTAGATTTTACCATTGTTTTTATATGTGGGTTTTGAGCTTGTCCATTTTCGACCACTTCCAGAGATAATCAAAAACACAGTTAACCGGATTGCTTTTGTTGTGTAGACGCTCATGTGGTCAAATGCATTCAAAAAGCAATCAAAATTCTGTTAACACGAATTACAGATTTTGATGACATCATCGCAGACTGCACCTTCTCATCCAATCAAATGCTCTCTAGAATCTAAAGCCCGCCCCCTACGCTGATGAAGTTGCTGCTGAAAACGGTCAGTTGGTCACACATTTACTAATTTCGACATGGTGAAAGGCACAAAGCACACTATATATGCGATAGGAAACGATTCAGTGTAAATATGCTTTCAGTTGAGGTGAATGAAGTCTGGTTTCATGTTAGTTTCACGCACACACACACCAACGACTCTAGCCTAGAAATCTAGACGCACCCTAGCGACAGCAAATCTAATCTGCCTCGAGTGTCATCTAGCATTTCTCAATACCCTTCTGAGCTGTAAAAACCAAACTCTGGTTGGGCCAATCCCATCGTGTATAGAGTTGGTGGGCGGGGCTTAACATAATGATGGCCGAGTTGCGCTTGCGTGCTTCTAGTAAACACAGAAGCTGGCGAACGGCGGTCTTTCGAATCAGCTTTGACCGCGACTCTGGGAGACTTGGAGTTAAGCTTTTCTCTGAGAAAAGAACAAAGAATGGCACTGAAGTCATTCTTAAGAAGGGAAGATGTGTTCGGAGTTTTGCCGACCGGATACGGCGAATGTTTAATCTTTCAGCTAGCTCCGCTTCACGTTTCTCTGGTTGGTTGTAGCGCTATCCTATCGCGTGCAGAGGGAGTTTAAAGACAACCGTTTATCCCGCCCCTCGGATTGAGCTGTCAATGATGAGTTTCCAGACCAAACATCTTGATGTGGGTCTGGCTTGTCAGGCTACAACGGCTCTGGTCTAAATATAGACTACAGTCACGAGAGCGCAACGCGGATCATATGCGCAATTCGGGCCAGACAACAAAACTTATCAAACCCATTTAAATTTTCCACAGAATGCTGCATTTCAAAGCGATACGGAGGAGATTATGATAATGAACGGTTAGAGAAAACTGGCTTTACCAAACAGAAAGGCTTTAGTCAAACTGTGTATTAACAAACCGCTATTGGCTGTTTCAAAAAAGGGGAGGAGCTTCTAACAGCTGGAGCCGTTTCAGAGGAAATTACGTCAACACATCGAATAATGCAGTGCGTTTCAAGGCACTTCAGTGGGCCTTTAAAAAAAGAACAGAATAGTTAACGAAGTGTATGTAAGATTGTGGCCAAAACTTGTACTGCAATCCCTTTCAAATTACTGTAGAGCGGTGTATCCCTCTTCCCCTCCCCCTGACTCGAGGTTGCAGGATCAGCAGGAACGTTTGTAGCTGCAGCTGTGGTAACTAGAACAGATCTGGCAACCTGGATGAGGAAACACTTCTGACTTTGTGATTGGTCGATAGGTGGAGGGCGGAGCTTCAGGCCAAAACACATGTCAACATCAACATCAGTTGAGGGCTGCAACAACAACTTTTAAATGACAATATCCTGGCCGGACTACTGTTGTCAGTAATATAAGTATTTGAAATTAACATGATTTCTTAATGTCTAGTGACATATCAGGGACCCGATTTATTGCTTCTTCTTCTTCTTTAAGCTTTCTGTAACTTTTGGTTTATAACCCAACTTTGCAAATAAAATATACCCTTAAAAAAAGAGATAACAGAAAATATCTCCCTTTATAAACAGACGTCCTGCTGTCTTTACTGGGTGACCGTAAACTAGCCTGCCTGGACTTGGATTAGGTTAATTATTTCCCTGTGTTAATTTTACGTCCTCTTTCCTTGGAGCAGGGGTCACCCATGTCTTTTTTATAATGCCTCCTTGTCCTGAAGTCTGATAAAGCCACAGCGAGTCGCAGAGGGCAGCCGCCACCGGAGACTGGCGCTCACTGGATTCATGCACCGCTCAGCCGGGGCCAATAAATCTGAGCATTAGTGTGAAGGAAGTATGATCCATAAAGTGCTAAGTGAAGCTGTCTGCTCCTCCTCCGTCGCCCATGGCCCAGTGTGGAGGCATTATTGGGACTCTGTGAGTGTGAGCTGTCCCGCTGTCTGCTAAATGAGCTCCTTCCAGCCCCGGTTGTGAGGCGGCAGGGAAGGGCAGAGGTGTTTGGGCCAGGATGAAAATAGATGCTTTAAAAGGCAGTAAACTTTGTTACCTAAAGCAGGAATGTGAATGTTTGGGGCTTCTTTTGTGAAACCATTAAATCGCTCCAGACTCCAGATTGTGTGTGAGATGAATGCCGCCATCATTTAATTATACTGCAGCAACGTCTTGGCACAGTCTACATTACCACAATACCCAGAAATTATCTTGAAAAATCCTCAGATCACTCAAGAATTAAAATTTTGTCATTAATTCCCCCTCATATTTTACGAATACATCAAGTTTGTGTACGTTCAGATATTGCAATTCAACATGCAAAATTTTGACATTGGTTTGTGTGTCTCATAATCAATGGTGAGTGGAAATGAATGAATTGTGGAAGTGTTAATTGGATTTGAAAGCAGAATGAGAGATTTTCAGTGATTTTTCAACTTCAATTTTGTTCTATTTGTCACACAAGGCTATCATATGGTTTCAGAAGACATAATATACAGTGGCATGGCTTTATTTTACTGTGCTTTTTTGGAGTTTGACAGCGTTTGTATGGAAAAGAGCAGCATGAACATTCTACTAAACATATTTAGTGTGCCATGCCAAAAAAATATGGTTTTGAAATGGCATCTTGGTGAGTAAATATGACTGGTAACACATTAGTTTAGGGTCCAATTCTCACTATTAATATTTGCTTGTTAGCATGCATATTACAAGGGTATTGGCTGTTTATTATTACTTGTAAAGCACATATGAATGCCTTATTTTGCATGACCATATTAGACCTCCCTTAATCCTACCCAATACATAGACTTAACAACCTTACTAACTATTATTAAGCAGTAGTTAGGAGTTTATTGGGGCAAAAGTCATATAGTAAGTTAAAAGTCAAAAACTGGACACTAATCTGATCATATTAATTATTAAAACTTTTAAAACTTTTGAAGAGCTATGCAAAGTACATACTTGCAAACTAGTAGCTTTGCGGTAATTCACTGAATACATTTTGCATTTTGTAATTTATTGTCATTTATGTGAATCGTGCAGATCCAAAAAGATTTATTTTTACAGCGGAAATGCGTCAATAAAACAGCTTGTAAACAATGTCCATTAAATTGTTGAATTTGTGTTAATGCCCAGCCCTAGTGTCAATAGATGTGCTTTTGTTTTTATTTGATGCAAATGATGTCTTTTCCCTTTATTGTCTTGACATGATTTGAGTTACACAAGTATGCTTTGTTTACATGTTAAAATCATAAAAATGTTGATGATCCCTTTTGATTGACTATGAGTAATTTGTCAATTAACTTTCACTAGCGTATTAGTAGACTGTCTGCTTAATATCTGCTAATTCTTTATTGTGATGGTCCTTCAACAGACATTCTACTGACTCTAAATAACTTTCCAATTCTTATTCCAACACGATCTCATGGTCATGCGTATAAATAGTACGAGTTTGCAATCTCGTGGAATGTATACGCCAAAATGAGTTTTGGCGTGCGTATGGTACGCGGTTTTTCGCGTTCATATGATACGCACTTTATGGCGTGCATATGACACGCTTTTGGGTAGGTTTAGGGTGGTGGGGTGGGGGGTTCATATGTATAATACGCCATAAAGTGTGTATCATATGCACGCGAAAAACCACGTACCATAAGCATGCCAAAACTCATTTTGGCGTATACATTCCACGAGATTGCAAACTCGTACTATTTATACGCATTTTCGTGAGATCCGTCTCCTTATTCTTAATTTATTCTAACTTATTCTAACCATAACCCTTACCAGTCTACAAATACTCTACTAAGTTACTAGACCTGCAACATTACTTATAGTCAACAGAATGCTTTAAAGGGACCATTAAAAAATAAAGTGAAACCAAATGTTCTTATGGGGCCCCAGAACCCCTACAGATATTTTATTCATAAACATATCACCCTTTCCACCTCTTGTGAGTTTGCTGGTGTGAAAGTAATTGTTGTTGTAGATTTATACTACTGTAAGGTTACTCAAACAGTAGTCATTTTTTTTACACATATAACCATTTATCCAGTAGCTTTTCATTCTAAAACTACATTGCATGCCTCTATAAACATGTAAAAATGTTTTCTAAGCAAGTCTAGGTTTTGCGTCCAATGTTCCTTCAACCAAAAATAGAGCGCATTTTAGCCCGGATGCCATGTAGTCTGAGCTAAATCATGCTTTATACCTTTATCTATTTCTGAATCTCACAGCTGTATTCCACTTCAGACTTTATGTGTAACTGGATCATGTTCCCAACCCCGGATCTGCGGACAGCATTTTGCGGCATGTAAAGTAAAACAATCTACAGGGACAGCATTTGACTGCGGAAATTATTCATTAACAAACTTGGGTTTTACAGTCATATTTTTCTCATGTTGGCTCTGAAAGAATAACGATTGCCAGAAGAAAAGGTCTGGCCTGTGCTTGACTCGCAGTGAAAGGATAGAGTGTCGAGAAGGACGGATGACCTGTTTGGCCAGATTTCTATCCAGTTTTCTGTTCCTTTTCCCTCCGTTCAACAGTCAGAGATCCTGGAAAAGATTCGAAAATAGAACAAATTGCTAAAATGAAAAAGTTCCTCGGGCTCGTGTTTGCTGTTTATGTCCTTGCGAGAGAGGCCTTAGCTGGCCTGACCATGTTTGCCCCGATCCACAAGCTGTTCCATCCCCCTCTGGGACGCAAGCCATGTGCTTTGGAGGAAAACCACACAAGAGAGACCTAGCAGGGGGTAGAAAGTTCCAGAAAAAGCCGTGGCCGCTCTGAGCCAAGACACCAGCGAGAAACCCAAGTGGATGTGGTGAAAATGTCAAATTACCAAAAAGGAAATGGAGGGGAAACCTCAAGGCGATTGAGAGCAACTAGGCGCATTTGTATTTGCAACACTGTGAGCTGCATATAAGAACAGAAGCCCGAGACGATCTTATTTAATGGCTTTAGTTTGCTTCAATTGTTGGAAGTATATTGTATATGATTATATAAGAGACCGAAAACTTAAAGGTGACGTGTCTGATTTTTTCAGAGTTACAAAATGTTATGCTGTCCCAGATTTATATGCAGCTTCAAAGTTGAAAATGTCAAATCTGGCTGTTTGATCACCAAATTGAAAATGAAATACTTGCAGTTTCATTTTTTACTAGTCAAGAGCAAGTTGTTTGTGTATTACAAGAGTTATGAAAGACAGCTAGAATATTTCCTTGAAAACAAAACACACACACACACACAAAAAAACTACCTTGCCACAGAACGGTTCCATCCCAGTTTTAGAGGACAGAGACCGCCAACAGTTTCCTCTTCACTCTATAACAAACAGAGAGAGGCCGGGCCCCCAGGGCTTCCTGCATCCCACACACAGCCCGCAAATAAACACAATCACATTCTTTAAACGTTCAACTACTTCCCCTCCACATTTCTTCCCTCTCTTTCTTAGAAACATAGCTCCACCAGCTACGTAACGCTTTTCTCCGAATAGGAATGCTACATGCCTTCATGAGGCATCGGGATGACAAAAACATGGAGTGGAACATCTTAAGCTGTCCTGTAAATACAACTCATATTGTGCTCATATTCCTTGGCGGCATGGTTAGATGTTGAGAAACAGTTTTGAGTTCAACGTAGTAACGATGTTTACTGTTATTGTTATACATGTTTTCGCATGAATTTATGCCTTAAATCTTTAGATAGATAGATAGATAGATAGATAGATAGATAGATAGATAGATAGATAGATAGATAGATAGATAGATAGATAGATAGATAGATAGATAGATAGATAGATAGATAGATAGATAGATAGATAGATAGATAGATAGATAGATAGATTTCTCTTTAAAGGTGTCATGAACTAGCGTTGTTGTCTGAGGTCAACTAATGATGTTTATGTGTTTTTTACATTCAAAAACATCATAACTAATAAGTAATAGGCTATTTTCTACACTGGTTTTGAGGCTCTCTCCTGAACGCTGGGTTCTGATGGGCGTGACGCGCTGGAGACTTGGAAGTAAACACCCACGGCTAGGATTGGATAAGATTTGCATATTTAATGAGCTTCAGCTCCACTGTCATATCTATGTCTCTTGTCTCTGTCAGTTCACATGAGGGAGAAATTATTTTAAAAGTAGCAATTGCAAAGATTCTCTCGACCACCGGGCTCGTAAACGTCTTTATCAAGCAAACTAAATGATTTGGTTTTCATCCACCCGCGATTAATTGGAATATTATTTCTCTATTACATGGCCCTCAGGATCGGTTGATATAAGCGCAAACACACACACACACACACACACACCAGATCAAGAAATAATTTCTGCCGACGGATGTACGTTTTGGTAGCCCATCTGGAAAACACACAGCCCCCGGACTACTATTATTACATATAAAAAATACGTTTTACTCACATAAGTGTGTTGCACCATTCCTGTCGGATCCAATATAGAAGGCACAGCATTGTGTTTTAATCTTAATATGTCTGCAAATCCAGCACTTGAGACTAGTTTGCAAACGATTCCGCAGTGAAATGACGTGAAAACACGTATACGGTCTTCCCCACGTGAGCTGGAACTTTATTAAAAATAAATGAAGTATCACACATTCCTAATATTAGGATCCAAATGAAGCTTATGCAGCGACTGTGTTCTTCCACAATATCTTGCTATCGTCTTCCACTTGTTTATTGCTGCTGGCTAGCGATCCGATCAGCTCCATGAGTCGGTGGGCGGGGCTACTGAACTGCATGTTCTGTAGAGGTGTGTTCGCCGTGCTATCACATAAGAATAAAACTCACGATCGTTTTCTGGGCCTGGTGACTAGAAAAGCTTTTATTTGACTAAAAAGAACGTTTTCAGCTCTGAAACTTACAGGATATTCTTATATTAGCATGACCTTTTATATATCAAAAGCTCAAGGGAAAGTTGATTTCTCAATTCATCACCCCCTTAAATATGGTTTAGAGTTTCCCTTAATTTAAAAGTTGAAGCTTTAAAGTTCAACACAATTTGAATGCAAATCCAAACACAAACAAGTTATTTTGTAATAAAAAGTAATTTTATAAATGACCGTTCACTGGCCTAGAAAGTAATAGACCTCATAAATGTCCTGATCTGGCTTCAGCGATGGCTACACCTCAGCCAAATAATTATCCTCAATCTTCGTACTTCACTGCTCACACAGTTGAATTATGAACCGGTTCTCCAGTTGAAAGCTGAATCTTACTCCTCTGTGTAAAACAAAACCTTGAAAGGCCTCATTCACAGCAATAAATGAAACAAGGAAGATAAGGAACCTTGTTTACTTGTGGCAATAAAGAGAACAAACATAAGCCGATTTTATTTGAATAAATCTTACCTGTTTCTTACCTGATTTCACCTGTTAATTTTCAAGTAAATAAAAAATATTGAGTCCCTGTTTTGTGTTGAGGGTGAGAAGTGTTTAGCAGTTTGGTGCTGCCTTTACACCCTTTCTTATTTGTAACAAAGGCTAGAGTAAAGATTTTCACAAAAAAAAGTCTGGAGTTTGAGAAAGATGTTTGTTTCCCTGTTGCAATCAAGAGAGCACTTTTAATACATTTTAAGGTCTGAACAAAAACAATAATAAATTACTATTTTTATTTTTATTTTTTTGCCTGACCCAATAGAAAGGGAAAAAAGCACAAATTAAATCTATTATAAGGGATAGTTCACCCAAAAATTAAAATTCTGTCATAATTTGCTCATCCTCAAATTGTTCCAGACCTTAGATTGGAGTTTTTTTCTTCTTCAGCTGAACACAAAAGACAATATTTTGAAGAATATGTGTAAATAAAATAGTTATGGGGCACCACTGACTTTCATAGTATGGACAACAAAAACTGTAGAAGTCAATGGTGCCTCACAACTGCTTACAAACATTCTTCAAAATATGCTCTATGCATTTGTGTTCAGCTGAAGAAAGAAACAAATTGAGGATGAGTAAATGATGACAGAATTGTAATCTTGTAAAATTGTAAAATGATGATTTTTGGGTGAACTATCCCGTTAATATGTCAACTTATTCACTTAGACAGCAATGACTTTAATTAAAGTCTTTTTAATTAAAGTTTACACAGTAACACCCAACAGAACATTTCAAACAAAGTAACACAATACTTTCACAACACCATATTGTCTGTGGAATTAAACTAAGAATAAAAGCTTCTTACAAAAGAATAAACAATGGTAACACTTTAACTTTTTATGTGTTAGAACTTGAAGCAGGAAAATGGGCAAGAGTAAGGATTTGAGTGAGTTTACAAGGGCCAAATTGTGATGGCTAGACGCCAATCAGTCAGAGCATCTCCAAAACTGCATTACTTGAGGGGTGTTCCTGCAGTGGTCAGTGTCTATCAAAAGTGCTCCAAGGAAGGAACAGTGGAGAACCGGTGACAGGGTCATGGGTGGCCAAGGCTCATTGATGCACATGTGGAGTGAAGGCTGGCCCGTGTGGTCCGAACAAACAGACGAGCTACTGTAGCTCAAATTTCTAAAGAGGTTAATGCTGCTTCTAATTTCTGACAGTGTGCCAACAGTGGACATGTGTTAATCAGAACTGGACCACGAAGCAATAGAAGAAGGTGGCCTGGAACGATGAATTACATTTTCTTTTACATCACGTGGATGGCCGGATGCATGTACGGCATTTACCTGGGGAACACATGGCACCAGGATGCACTATGGGAAAGGGACAAGCTGGCGGAGGCAGTGTGATGATTTGGGCAATGTTCTGCTGGGAAACCTTGGGTTCTTCCATCCACGTGGATACTTTGACATGTATTTTAGTCCAGGACTAGTTTTAATGTCTGTCCAGGAAACCACCTGTATATGTACTATATGTGGAATTTGTAATAGGACATTAGACATGCAAAAGTTAGCTTTGCCACAGGCATAATTTTTCAGAGGAAACCAAAATTAAACATCTGTGGTCATGTGACTATTTACACCCATCACAAACAAACTGTCACGTGAAATCAAGATTTATTTATTGCCTGAGTATTAAAATACACCAGTTTCAACTTGTGGAATTAATCTGGTTAATTTTAAGATTTTCTTCCTGAAAAAGAGAGAGAGTGAGAAAAAAATTGTATTAGATGTCGGTTGTACTCCGGTTTCACAGGCAAGGCTTAAACTAGTCTCAGACTAAAATAAGTTTGAGCTGTTTTGACTGAAAGCAACTTGCACTGACCGATCCTAAAATATATCAGTGCAATTGTTTTGTCTGGAGATGCACACAAGTAAGGCTTTTTCGAAGACATTTATAAAAACAATTTAAATATCCTAATTGGCCTAATCCTGGTTTAAAGGGTTAGTTCACTCAAAAATTAAATTGATGTCATTAATGACTCACCCTAATGTTGTTCCACACCCGTAAGACCTCCGTTCATCTTCAGAACACAGTTTAAGATATTTTATATTTAGTCCGAGAGTGTATCTAAGTGTATGCACACTATACTGTCCATGTCCAGAAAGGGAATAAAAACATCATCAAAGTAGTCCATATGTGACATCAGTTAGTTAATTTCGATGCTTCACAAGATTCTAACTAACTAACTGATGTCCCATATGGACTACTTTGATTATGTTTTTATTCCCTTTCTGGAAATGGACAGTATAGTGTGCATACACTTAGATAAACTTTTGGACTAAATATAAAATATAAAATATCTAAAACGGTGTTCCGAAGATGAACGAAGGTCTTACGGGTGTGGAACAACATTAGGGTGAGTCATTAATGACAGAAATTAGGAGTGGCTACAAGGGGTGAACTAACCCTTTAATCTAAGCCTTGTCTGTGTAACCAGGTCTGTAACTACAGTAGAGCAAAAAGTATTTAGTCAGCCACCAATTGTGCAAGTTCTCCCACTTAAAAAGATGAGAGGCTTGTAATTTTCATCATAGGTACACTTCAACTATGAGAGAGAGAGAATGAGAAAATCCAGAAAATCACATTGTCTGATTTTTAAAGAAGGTATTAGCAAATTATGGTGGAAAATAAGTATTTGGTCACTTAAAAAAAGGTGTCTCTCACATTCCTGACACTTTTTTTAAGAGGCTCCTCTGTCCTCCACTCGTTACCTGTATTAATGGCACCGGTTTGAACTTGTTATTAGTATAAAAGACACCTGTCCACAACCTCAAACATTCAGACTCTAAACTCCACTTTGGCCAAGACCAAAGAGCTGTCAAAGGACACCAGAAACAAAATGGTAGATCTGCACCAGGCTGGGAAGACTGAATCTGCAATAGGTAATCAGCTTGGTGTGAAGAAATCAACTATGGGAGCAGTTATTAGAAAAGAAAAGAGATACAACATCACTGAGGCTCCGCACAAGATCTCCACCACGTGGGGTCAAAATGATCACAAGGACGGTGAGCAAAAATCCCAGAACCACACCGGGGGACCTAGTGAATGACCTGCAGGGAACTGGGACCAAAGTAACAAAGGCTACCATCAGTAACACACTATGCCACCAGGGACTCAAATCCTGCAGTGCCAGATGTGTCCCCCTGCTTAAACCAGTACATAACCCGGCCTGTCGGAAGTTTGCTAGAAAACATTTGGATGATCCAGAAGAGGACTGGGAGAATGTCATATGATCAGATGAAACCAAAATTGAACTTTTTGGTAAAAACTCCACTTCTTGTGTTTGGAGGAAAAAGGATGCTGAGTTGCACCATACCTACTGTGAAGCATGGGGGTGGAAACATCATGCTTTGGGGCTGTTGTTCTGCGAAGGGACCAGGACGACTGATCCATGTAAATGAAAGAATGAATGGGGTCTTGGATCATGAGATTTTGAGTAAAAACCTCCTTCCATCAGCAAGGGTATTGAAGATGAAACATGGCTGGGTCTTTCAGCATGGTAATGATCCCAAACACACCGCCCAGGCAACAAAGGAGTGGCTTTGTAAGAAGAATTTTAAGGTCATGGAGTGGTTTAGCCAGTCTCCAGATCTCAATTCCATAGAAAATCTTTGCAGGGAGTTGCCCAGGGACAGCCCCAACAGATCATTGCTTTAGAGGAGATCTGCATGGAGGAATGGGCCAAACTACCAACAACAATGTGTAAAAACCTTGTGGCAACTCACAGAAAACGTTTGACCTCTGTCATTGCCAATAAAGGGTATATAACAAAGTATTGAGATTCACTTTTGTTATTGACCAAATACTTATTTTCAACTATAATTTGCAAATAAATTATTTAAAAATCAGACAACTCTAATAGTTGAAGTGTACCTATGATGAAAATACCTCCCTCATCTTTTTAAGTGGGAGAACTTGCACAATTAGTGGCTAAATACTTTTTTGCCCCACTTTACTGGGGCAAAAAGCTATTTTACTATTATAGCTCTAAAATCTCACTGAATGTCAACGATTGTTTCATTAGTATATATTTTTATTTACAGTACTAGGAAATTTAGGGGAAATCTATAAGACAAAGTTAATGATTGCATAACTAAAAACTCAATTATGTCTCAGAAGAGAAACATCTGGGAGCATGCAGTGGTGGAAATGATTTGATTTGTTTTCAGGAGAACCCTCGACTGCAACAGCCAAAGTGCACGTGCATATGATCTGCAAGCTTTGTCATGTCAAACTTTATTTTAAACTCTTCCAACTGACTGGCATTAAGATGCACTCTTTTTATACTCAAACGAGCGTTTCAACTCAAAAAGCAGAAAAACATTCACAAAAAAAATCTTAAACACAAAGGCTGCCTTCATTTCCCTATATTTCACTGCCTCTTTAATATTACAATTTTGACATAATCTGTGAGCACGTCTTCACATGCTGACATTTCTAGTCACTTTTCCAGACTTTTCTAGTATTTTGTACTTCTTTCAGGCACTGGCAGGGAAAGCCCACCAGGCATGCAGTCGGCCACTGGGATCAAACAGTTCCAACAATCACTGCACAATTAGCAATCACGCTTAATGCACTCCCACTAATTTGGGCCAATCATCTGGTATTTCCACTTGATGCCCACATCCTTGTGCTTTCATCCACCCTTGGTGCATTTAGTCAGGTGAATGATTACAGTGCTTAACACCGCTCTCCTGGAAACAGCTATTTTAGGAAGCACTTCATCTGGCATGTGCTGACAGATGCCGTCATATTTTAATTCAGGTGCATAACACAAAAACAATGCAATGCACAGTATTTGGGGGTTGTGCGGGTGAGAATAGCACATTCTGCCAGTTTACAGTAATATTAATGTTGTAATTTAGGTCACTTTGCAGGCAGGTCCGGGTTTGCCCACCTGTCCACATCTGCACTGAGATGAGCGCTCTTCCCAGCGTGTCCCGTGAGCCTCTGCATCCCGCTGAATGCCTTTTTTCATCTTGATCTAGTTAA
Organism: Pseudorasbora parva; assembly: GCF_024679245.1. Taxonomy (NCBI): domain Eukaryota; kingdom Metazoa; phylum Chordata; class Actinopteri; order Cypriniformes; family Gobionidae; genus Pseudorasbora; species Pseudorasbora parva. Next base: position 36,979,782 of record NC_090189.1, read on the forward strand.
CCTGCGACATGCCTCTTTTTCCCTGGTGAAAAAAACATCCTGGATAAATATTTGAGCAGGCGGCGTGAGCGCTCAGTCCCGGCTCTCTCAGAGGCCCTTCCTGGCCCGTGTCAGCCAAGATTAATGTAGATTCACTAATGCACTGGGGTGGGAGGCTCACAAACACATGCTTACACACACACATATGCTTTTTCATTAGATCTCATGTGCCCTAAAGTTTTTGGAAGGACTATGCACATGACTTGGGAAAAGTAAAGATGACCTTGGAGCAATCAATTCAATTTTAATATGTTAGGAAAGTGTGTTTGCAGAGCGTGTTTGCAGTAAAAATAAAAAAATAAAACAGAAGATGAATGAACAGGAGAGAAAAAGGATTTCTTAAAAGGGATTCACTGCGGGGTGAGTGGAAGTGAGTTATTAGGAATGGATGCTCTTAAAAGGGTTTTGCTAGGACACTTTAGCATGGCATTCATGAAATGTGAATTCCATTATAATGCAGAAATATAGAAAGGTTATGGAGAAATCTGGTTCTTACTTCGTCATTTACAATCATGCCTGTAATGCAAATTTACATATATTTGGATTTTTGCCAGGTTTCCATCCAAGTTGCAATTTGTAACAGTTTGTTTTTCATACAGTTTGTTCAAAAGACAAAATCGTTTCTAGAGAAATTAGCCCAGAATATCAATTCAAATGGAAGTTGTATCCACATGAGAAACTACTGTGACTCTTTTTTTCAATAAATAATTCTGTTCTAAAAGGGACAAAGATAAAATGCTCTCATGAAGCTTGTGTTTGATAGGGACATATGAAAAAGCATTATTTTGATGACAATCTTTGACTTCAGCATTTGAGATGCTATGTAAAGATATTGGTCTGCAGGTTTTCTTCACTGAGCCATTTATTCATCAAAAAGCAATACATACGTTTTCTTACAGAATAGAAGCTTTTCGCTGAGATTTAATTCACATTCATTTAAAAGTGCGTGCTATAGATTTTATTGTGAATAATTTATCTGTGCATACACTGTCAAAAATAAAAGAGTACAAAATGTTACCTTTTAAGGTACTAGTGGCTGTCAGAGAGCTGATGTCCTCCAGAGATTAGCTCCAACCCTTCAAAGCCAACAGTATAAAACTTGCGGCCTCCAGCATGCATTGCAGCATTAAGTATGTCACCATTGTTGAGATTCATATGCTGATTCTTCATATCTATGTGCGTCTAAATGTGTGGCAAGCATTCTGTGGTGTTCATTATTTGTGAATATTATTTATTAATATTTGTATTCAGTGATGAATTTAGTCAAACTTTATTCTTCATGATTATTTTTGTTTATGGCTTCTTTTGTTTTGAACAATTATATGTTTTGTTAACACTTTAACAAAACCACAAAATCACATAAAATTCCAAGTTAAACTGCCCACCTAAAGGGAACACTGATCACCATAATGGTGACCAAACGTTTTCAATAAAACATCAAAATTTAAACTTGTTAATTCTCAATTTTAATAGCTTTTATAGATGTATTTCTCTGCAGGACAGCGACTCACTATAGGAACAAACTGAGGAAAACAATGGTATAATTGTACCCTAAGGGCCAATTGTGTACCTTTAAAGGTACAGTTATACGTTTTGTTCCCCAAGGAATACAATCGTACCTCCACTGTACCTTTTTTTACTGAGAGTGTATATTAACTTGGTTTTGTATTTGCCTTTATTTTGATGGTCGCTTTAACACATTCTGTTAAGTGTTAGTAGAGTGTTAGTAAACTGGTAGGTTTAGAGGCGTAGCCCTTCACTTTTCCCTACCCCTTCGTTTTGCGCATTCATGTGAAGGGGTAGGGGTGTCTTGATTCTCTTTTTGCTGGAGTGGTAGGGGTAAGGGGAATGGCCAGATAGCCTTTTAAACAAAGATTATTTGGGACCACACTACGAGTGAAGGGGTATGATAAATTTCCCTGCATACAAAGACTACCGTACTGCTAGAATGCGTGTGGTGATGTTGCCACGCGGGATCGATCACTTATGTGTTGTCTGGATGCCAGTTTCTCCATTTGCAACCATTTGAGGGATGTGAACTAATAATTAATAAATTAATAATTCAGAAAAAAATTGCTGGTCATCGTTCATAACGCAGTCAATATTTCTATCACATATCTTCTGTAAATGTTTGAGTTTCCAAGGCAACAACTGACTCATTATAATTAGATTGTAAAGAGCTCTGTTATTGCAGCACTACAGTAGAAAACAAAACCATATCCGTACTGGCCAGCTCGGCATGAAATGGAACAGTTAACAAACAAGGAGAACAGTTTGACCCGTTGGGAAAGTGGCTTCACCAGTCTTGTATGTTTTGTTTCATTCTGCATCGTCTTAGGAAACTCGATAGCTCATAGTGCAGATTGTTAGGCTGCATTGACTAGGTCAGCCGGAACCGGGAACACTTCCCATAACACCTGATATACTCGTTACATCATAAAAAGAGTGGCATCCACACTAATGTTAGTCTCTCTGTTTATCCTGAGGTTTACTGCAGTCGTACGAAACCGGGCTGTATCCAGATCAGATGGTGGACCTGTGCCTGGACATGACCAACACATCCCTGAAATGTCTGCAGAGATTGTGTCAATTAAACTCCCCCCTGTAAATTCCACATCGATACGACATCCTCAATAAACCCATCCAGCATGATGACTCCGATCTTTAGCCTGACAAGCCAGACCCACATCAAGATGTTTGGTCTGGAAACTCACCATAGACAGGGCTCAATCCGAGGGGCGGGATAAACGGTTGTCTTTCAAACTCCCTCTGCACACGATAGGATAGCGCTACCACCAACCAGAGCAACGAAGGTTAAACAGAGCTTGTAGAAAAATTCACCATATCCGGTCGGCTAAACTCCGAACACATCTTCCCTTTTTAAGAATGACTTCAGTGCCGTTCTTTGTTCTTTTCTCAGAGAAAAGCTTAACTCCAAGTCTTCCAGAATCACAGTCAAAGCTGATTCGAAAGACTGCCACCATTCGCCAGCTTCTGTGTTTACTAGAAGCACGCAAACACAACTCGGCTGTCGTCATTATGGCCCCGCCCGCCGACTCTATACACGACGTGATTGGCCCGTCCAGATTGTGAGGAATACAGCTCAGAAGGGTATTGAGAGTTCCTAGACGACACTTCCGGGCAGATTAAATTTGCTGCCGCTAGGGTACGTCTAGATTTCTAGGCTATCCAATCTTTAGAATAATCTTACGAATATCTATTGAACTGATAGAACTTATGACCTGCAATGTTGCCAGAATAATAATCATATACTGTTTGTTTGTCGGCCAAAGGAGAACTGGCACCCTCGACTGAGTCTGGTTTCTCCCAAGGTTTTTTCCTCCATTCTGGCCCTGAAGGAGTTTTGCTTCATTGCCACCGTCACCTTTGGCTTTTGGCTTGCTCAGTTGGGGACACTTAAATTTAAACTATATTACCAATCTGCCCGCATTGACAGTATATGATAATTGAAATGATTTGAACAACATCACACTTTTCACCAAAGCAGCTGTTCAGCTGAATCAAATTCTGTTACATTATCTTCCTGTTAACACTGTGAAGCTGCTTTGAAACAATGTGTCTTGTAAAAAGCACTATATAAGCAGGTGATTTGATTTGATAGTACATTTTGATGAAGGGGTATAAAATAGAATTGTTATTACTTAGAGTCAGTCGAACGTCTGTTGGAGGACCATCACAATAAAGAATTAGCAGATAACAAGCAGACAGTCTACTAATACTCTAGTGAGAGATAGTTGACATTTAGATGCAAAATAACTTATAGTCAACAGAATATTCAAAAGGGACCATCAAAATAAATTGCTACATTTACTTTAAGAAGTTTTGTCCTCGTAATGTTTAATCAAAAAGTCCTAACTGGACCTTCCTCTGAAAACTTCTCTCTGGCATTGTACAGCATGCAGAACTTTCTAATAAATTATGGCTCTTTCCACCGAGCGGTGGAAGATTAAAGTTCAATACAGATTACAGTCCAGATTTGGGATGGTAAACTCTGATCCGCCTTGCGTTTCGAACGACAACTGTACCCTTACTTAATAGGCGTTGTGTAGTGATTGACTTCATTCTCATGTGAACAACAAAGCAACTAGGGATGGGACGAAATATCGTTTGACAAAATATCGCGATACAAAACGTGACGAAACGCATCGAGGTCGAAAAAAATGTATCGCGAAATAAAGATAGATGGCACTGCTGCATGATTTGCATAGAATGAGGTTGGGGTGCAGCAGCAAACATTAATAGGGAAAGAAAAGGGTTGACATTAGCATTAATATTCTAAACCAAAAATGCAGTTATTACCTACATAAACTACCATATTTTCTGTTTAACTTTTATTAGACTCCAGAAAGAAAGGGGCGTTTTTTCACTGAGCACATTCTCTGCAGTCTGAGCGCGATGCACTGCAGCTCACTCTCGCTCATGTCTGAGGTAAATCATTAACACCATCACCCCGCTTACAGTACACCTGTTTTATTGAACTAAATACATTACAATCGGCTAAAACGAATGCACAGGTTACTTTCCTGAACAAGCGCGCTCCCGAGTCATCCGTGTTCTTCACACTGTCCACGTGAATCGCGGCACAGTTCGGCGCGCACGCGCAAAATACCGGCAGTTCAACAGGAAATGCGGATCTCTTAAAGGGGCCACACTATATTCCTACTCGTGTAATATGGACCTCCTCCAGGTATGGTGTGGTTCTGGTTCGCTCACTGATACACATTAACAATTTTTCATACGAACTTTGCCCTGTTCTGAATTAAACTGCCACTGTAAAAACTCCCTTTATATTCTTAAAATGAGAGAAATCACTAACAGTTACTTACTCATTATTTTTAAGTTTAGGCTTAAGAGAACAATTTCTTAGATAAACATATCTATGACCTTTGATATGTCTAGTCTTCATACTGTATTGATTTATTATTGAATAAGTATGGTTTCACTAATAATAAATGTACATTTGCATAAAGCATGCATATTTGTCCATACCTATGTTGATTGGAGTATTAAAAACTTAATTTAAACTTAATTTAAGATACATTTACAATTGCTAAAAAGGTGCGATTTAAAATCGAGTTAACTCATGACAATCATGCAGTTAATCGCGATTCAATATTTTAATCGATTGACAGCCCTACAGTGCCCTCCACAATTATTGGCACCCCTGTTTAAGATGTGGTCGCGGACTTCTAAAAATTCTCCTTTTTTTTAAACAACATAGAACCAAAATGCAAACAAAGAGAAAAATCCTACCGTTCGTTTAAGTACATTACTTTGGTGGTAAAAAAATCACAGATTTGAAAAAAATAAAAATACAATTTGATATCGTATCGTGACGTATCGTATCGTAACCATGGCATATCGAGGTGCATCGTATCGTGGGTTTAAGTGTATCGTCCCATCCCTAAAAGCAACACAGTAAACAACAATGAAGGACATACAGCAGATCTTGTTCTTGCTTCTCAGCATGTGGCTGTTTGTCACAAGAAGACACGCTTTGTTTGAGCAAAGGCTTCAAGGAAAAAGCATGCCGAAAAAGCATGCGCAAGCAAGTGACGATTCTCTGTCAACCAATCAACGTTCACAGTTCTAGCTCCACCCTTTAGTACCAGAATACTGTGTACCCTAATGGAAGGGTGCCAAAAAAGTGGTACAGTGAGGGATTTTGGTACCATTCGAAACTTCTTTTTTTTTGTGTTTTTATTGGGATTTTATATCTCACTTATTTTAAAGTATTTTTTGTATAATTATATGCTTTTTCCCCCTTCTATGAAGCGCTATTGAAAATAAAGTTTATTATTATTATTATTATTTTGACAATCGAAATAAAAAATAATTGCGTAGCATACATTACTCTACCATATCGCCCGGTGGAAACAAGCCCCTCAAATTAGTCCTTTCAAACCTGCCCTTGCAAGCTTGTGTTCATCTGCCTCCAATTTTGGTACAAGACCCATCTCAAAATCCATCATCAACTGCCTATAGACTGAACATGTAAGATGTCACCATTTTCACAAATTCACATTTTTGTAGTTTACATGGAGATGATAATTGTATCGTTTTCAAAAACTTGCAGTTGCAACTCGTTTTCAAATGTTTGCGTTTTTAGGCCCACAAAACGCTGTTGTTGGGTTAATTAATTACCAAAATGCATGAAAAGTGTTCCGTTTTCAGCTGAAAATGGGTTCCCCACCTGTAACAAAGTCCACTGAAGAGAAGCTTGACAAATCCATTTTCAGACTCACCAACAGCAGGTTACAAGAAACAATACTAGACACAAGACCAATGAAACATGAGGACTATATATATATATATATATATATATATATATATATATATATATATATATATTAGGGGTATCCATGGTTTGGCCGATTAACCGTAAAAAATTGCGTAACCGAGTGAAACACTTTGCTCGGTTAAGTGGCGTCAATGACGTGCTTTGAATTTAGTTGTAATATATTTTTGCACCCCTAGAGACCGCCAGAGCGCTCCCAGACATTTGTGATATCCACAAGAAGAAGTCATGACCCGCTTTCTAAGCGGGCAAAGAAAGCGTGGGAGCACTTTAAAAATGAGTGACGGGGCAAAATGCAAGTATTGCAATGCAGTGCTTACCGCATTTTTCAGGCTATAAGTCGCTCCGGAGTATGAGTCGCATCAGTCAAAAAATGCGTCATGAAGAGGAACATAAGTCGCATTAGGGCAGAAGCAGAGTGCGCGCTGTGCATAATGGATCTAAAGAAAGAAAGTTTGAGAAACTTGTGAATGACTAGAGAAAAGCAGACGTTACTTTAACTGTAATGAAGAAAACAAAAAAGCTAATCGCGGACTGAAAGCAAGATGGCCAGAGCTAAGGGGACGAGTCCACAGATGCTTGAACTCTCTGCCGGGAGAGGCTCAGCCGCGCGAGTCAAACGCTGTGTGAATTGTTCTCCGCTGCATATTTTACTACATGCCCTAATCATGCAGGCACCCTCGCGGCCACTCGCATTGCTCGTGAACTGGAGCGCATCTCATTCTAATTTAACGAAACTCAGCGTACGCCTCGCAGACATGAAATATATCTGAAAGCTTGAAATGTCTTTTAACAATTTAAAACGAAAAGAAATAGGCTACTCTCTGATTATGTAATCCATGATGTGCATTTCTCTCTATAGGCGCGTTCACTACGGAGATGGCGGTCGTCAAATTAATAAACTAAAAATAATAACCCTGACGCACACTATGGTTAACCGAGTATTAACCGCTAAGGGCCTCAGTTAATGGTTAATGAAAAACTTGAAAACGTGCAGCCCTAATATATATACACACACACACACACAAAAGACTAATGACCAAACAAGAAACACATGAACACAATAAAACAATGAACAATCAGAACATGACACATACTGGGGAAGCACAAGAAATGCTCGCATGATTGCAAGATACATAATGAGCAAAGGAAGCACATGACAAACAGGAAGCAAAACTAAGATTATTTATTACAAAATAAAAGAAATAAAAAATAAGTCATTACACTTGAAAACATGCACAATATGATAAAAATCAGTAGCTACTTTCATTTCAACACAACTTTAGTTTATTTTTGTGATGGCAGCTGAAGCAAAGACAGAAAGTAAAGGAAAGAAGAGAGAGGAAGTGGATCTGGAAAGAACAAGAACCATTGGGTGAATGCAAGGACTAACCCAAAGCGAGCACTGCTAAGAAGGCTATGGCTTTGAACTATCCAGCAAAATCTAGCTACACTGTTGGTGGCGAAGCCAGTACCCAAATAATTAAACACAGTTTTGTCTCTGTTTTTCTCTGACAGTTATGTCAGTTTTTTCTTTGTTTCATGTCTCTTTGTTATTGTTTCTCCACATGGCTTTGTCTTTGTTTGTGTTTGCCATGTGTTTCTCTTGTCCAGCCTCCTTGTTTCCAATACCACGCCCTCTTATATAGTCGATTAGTCGTCATTTATCTGAGTGTGTTCACCTGTCCCTTGTCTGAGTTTGCCAACTCTTTCCTTATGTTCTCTACTCCTCGTTTGTCTGAGTGTGTTCACCTGTTCCTTATGCTGAGTTCACACAGCCTGATTTTAGCCCCGATTTTGACTCGCCGATAGGTTTTGCGAGATCGTTGACAAATGGCCGAGATCATAGGCAAATCGCTGCTCGCTGCAAGTGACAATCACGCAGTGCGAATGATCAAAGACGCGATCAGAGAGAACGACTCGCAGACGCCCATGAGATATTTGGCATTCTTAATATCGACTTAATATCTGGACCTGTCGGCGATTCAAACTCTCGTGCGTGTGGAATGAGTTCTGACTGAAAATTACATCGGCGATGTAATTCCAAGTCCTGTGCGAGAACTCCGGTCTGGTGCAAATGTGTTTGTGAAACGTAGTTTGCACACCTGTGAGAGAGAGTTGTCGGCGATTCTTCCTCTTGTTCAGTCACGCAGTGTGAACCCCTCTGTCGCGGATCCATCAGTCAGTGTGAACACAGCAGTGACTGAATGCTACACCAGATAGTCATGCAGTGTGAAAAGAGCAGTGACCCAACGAGTTTGAAAATCGTGCAGTCTTAACTAGGCTTTATGTTTTCTGCTCCCTCAGGTGTTGCTGATTTGTTAGAGCTTCTCTGGCTGCTTGCTCTCCATAACTGCAAGCCTGGTGTGTTTCCTGAAAGACCTGACTGCACTGACCTAGGATTCCTGCCTGGCCATCACTGGTATCCTCTGGTCTCGTTCTGCTCTGACATAACTGCTCTCCAGTCTACCACCTTCTTGAGCTAGTTATAGTGGCTGCTCTTTCTGCCTGTGATTGTGTTCCTTATCCGCCTACTGTTTGGGCTGTGTTCACCTCCTCACCATTTCTTGTCTTGTCAGCTGTTTTGTTATAAACCCCTGAACACTCATTCCTGCATTTAAGTCCTCTCTCATAAAACTGACAGGTTTGTGACGGTAAGTTAAGTGTATTATTTAGAAAACGATCAGTTCATTCAAAATGTATTACATATTAGTATCTAAGTTAAAGGCTCAGGGAAGAAGGAGGTGATCAACGTGAAGTTTAATTATAAAATTAAACCGTAGGAATCCGTAGGAACATTCCCCAGGACTTTGGGGTGGTACTCTGTGTTTTGACCTCAGACACCAAGGTCTAAATTAATTTTTCGGTAAATATGCCCCCCTCGAAAAGGCCCTGCTCACGATATAGTACTTTTTCAGAGTTCAGGAACTTTCAGAGATGAGAGGCTTGGATGCTGAACATGTTGATTGGTTGAGTTCACACAGCATTTTGATTGGCTGACTCCACACAGCATTTTATTTTAACCACCATTGTCAAAGGGCTGTTGCGGTGCATGCATTAAGAGTTGTTTGCTATTCAAAACAACAATGAAAGTTTTTACTCAGCAGGATCTTTCCCCAGGAACTATGGATTTAGTTCCAGGTAAAAAATTCACCCTCAAAAAGTCTTTGGTAAAGTTTTTCAAAGTTCTGGAACTTTCGGGGGTGGGACTCGGGCGATGAACATGCTGACTGGTCGAGTTCATGCAGCAATTTATTTCAACCTAAAGGTCTATTGCAGTTTATGCAGAGTTGTTTGCTATTCGAATCAAATATGGAGTTTAAAAAATACGACTGATGACAAGGTTCAGGCTTTAAGTTTAAATGAGGAGGACAAAATCCAGTGGTAAATGGAATTCCGCATGTAGACCTATGTCCCTGGACAAATCTTCATGGTACTTTAGAGCGCAATGGAAATGCAGACAGCAACAGGTCTGGGAAGGAAAAAGTTTCTGGAACTAATTATTCCAGGTAATTTCAGTGGAAAAGTGACTATAAATATCCCAGACATGGTCCTCTCTCATCTTGCACTGTCGTTACTCCTCCTTTTATCCTTCCAGAGCTCCTCCGTAGGACTCATTAACTCGTAGGCCTGGTCACTGTTGTGAGGCTGGACAGAGGTGCCTTTTTCTAGAAGCATCCGTTGCTTAGCAGGTGCTATCAGCTGCCCCCGGAGGCTCCTGTGTTCAGTCCTTCTGGTGGAGGGACAAAGTAGAGATAGCAAGTGGGTTAATGCAAGTCTCTTTCAACTTCCAGACAGAGTGAGAAAATGAGAGAATGTAAACAGCTCTCTAATAACACTTTTAAAATTGTTGTGTTTTTCAACGTTTTTTTTTTTTTTTAAGAATGGTAAAATACCTGTAAATACAGTACCACACAACCTGACTATGGTAATCATTCAGTACCTCTAAATAAAGTACAAAATTGTACCTTTTAAGGTACAAGTGGCTGTCATTGTGGTGGTACACTTAAGGGGAATTTTTTTTTCTAAGTCATAAGTGGGCAAGTTCTGTCCTAAAGAGTTGTTGTTGTTGTTGTTTTAGTCTTGCCCAACAAAAGGAAACACTGATCACCATAATGGTGACCAAACATTTTCAATAAAACCAATATCTAAACCACTTCAAGTTCTCTAAAAAGAACTTTTATAGACGTCTTTCAGGGTTTGAGTCAAGCTCTGCAGGAAAGCGGGTCTGCCCCAGCTCCAAGCAGAGGAAAACAATGGTTTAATTGTACCATATAGACCAATTGTGAAACTTTAAAGATACAGTTATATGTTTTGTTCCCAAGGAACAACATTGTATCTCCACTGTACCTTTTTTTCTGAGAGTGTTCGATCTGATTCCACTGATTTAGAGAGAAGTGATTTGCATATTGAAATGGATAGCAAAACTGTTTTCGAGGAACGGATCTCAAAAGCAAGAGTACTACATTCTCAACAAGAAGCCAACACTTCACACACACCTGGCTGATCTGCATTCTTGGGTTACAGACCTCACAGTGTTCCCTTGAGGCATTTTTACTTTTTCCAACAGACTCTTGTGGTGCTGGGGTTGTGTGAGTATGTGTAGGGTGCAATTTAAACATGACTCTATTGTTTTACACTTTATAATCGTTACTCCTTTGAGATCAACCCCAACATGTCTTGGTGTAATGTGTCTATAAGCATCAGTAGGACATAAAACAATCTCATTAGCTTCAGGACTCTTAAATCAAAAGAACTTTAGTTGAGTAATTGTTACACAAGCATATTCCATACCACAATGACATGCATTGGAGATATATTTCAAGCTGTGGTCACCACTTAAATTTGGTTCCTGTTGCGGAATTCCTTTGAACGTCACTGTGGAAAAAGCTTACTCCATCATTACGGCTCAGAGCACCGAGGAATTCTCAACATTCAAAGCCGAGTTTCAATGAGAATGTAGAAGTGTGGTGTGACATGGCAAAAATACTCTAATTCCTGGATGTTAAAAACCTCATTTATATCCTATGTTTTCCCACATATTTTCATTGTAGAGTTTTCCTGAATCTACTGATATTAACAAATTCAATTACACCATGAAAAACTTGAACAACTTACATCTTGAATTAGCATATTAACACATGTCTACATTTATAAAGTTATAAAAACACGTACTGGGTTATTGGAAACCAATCCTATCGCAGTAACGAGGCATATGATTATTATTTAACAGTGAAAAATGTACCACCTTAAGAGCAAATGACAAATAAAGTGTCCAGGATAATGAAAATGAAAACTTTTACTTTAAACTGCTTGTGCCATGTACTTATAAATGTAATGTTTGTATGAATGTTGTTTTTGTATTAACAGTTGTATTAATGCTTCTAAAACCCTTTTCAACAACATTCAAAAGTTCACATATATCATGACTTACTCATTCATGTACTATATGACATTTTTAAACACAAACTAACCTTACCGTGGCATAAAAAGGTCAAATTATATGATATTTTAAGAGACTAACTGATCTTGACAAACAGTCACAAGGGTCTTCAGGGTCTTCCTGTATATCACATCACTTCCTGCTTTATGTTTATTTCTTCTCCCTGAATGTTTCTGATGAGGTCGCATTATTTAAGAAGTGTTTTCATTGTATGAATTGCTTTTTAATGTGTTTGTGAATAAATTAGTAGATAGACACCTCTCGCTCACATCTCAACATCCCAACCCTTACGAAACAAAAATATATTGCAATATATTTGAAAATATCATGCAATATATTCACATAAATGGTATTTAATATTTATATTTTCCGATATATTGCAATATATTGAAAGTGGCAATCATTTGTATATTTTGCAATATATTGCATGAATATATAATATATTTTATAATACCATCAATATATTATTCCATATATTAAAATATATTTCAAGAAAATATATTGGTAAATATAGTTTCCTTTCGTAAGTAAAGTTTTATTTTTTACAAACATGCTGATGTTTTTATTCTTATTTTAACAGTTTGTGTATAATATTTCAGTGTTAATGGTTTTGTACATCTGTCACAATGTAATTCAGCCTTTGTGAAGAAAGAATAACGACAACAAACTATTTGCGATTAAGCTGTTTATTATTTTACAAGTAAAGAGGGTGTTTAAAAAGGCTGTTTAATAAAACACTGTAAATTTCCTTACAAATTATTGCTTACCAACAGCAAAATGATGCTGACATCACAGTACTTGTTTTATTATAAATGATCTTGTTTAGTACTGTAATTGTTTTTAAGTCACCATGATGGAGATCAGTGTTCTGTTCGCTTGGGATCTTGGACCTTGTATATTCATATTCAAATTTATGAACTAGCCAAGTCAGAAGTGTGACAAATTAAAACAATGACAAGCTTGAATATAAAATTTGCGGATTGGCTGATTTTATGTTAGTCAGACTATACTATTATAAGCATTATGTATTGTAATGTTATATGTAAGATGTATTAATATCTTAATCTTCAAATTCATAATTGTTTGTAGATTGATATTTCCCAATTTTAAAGCAGTTGCTGAGATTTATGTTTCAACAAGATTTGTTTTTCTCCCATCATCTAATGATGCTCAGGCATCAATATTTAATATACAAAACACAATGGTGACACTCAACAATTAATAATATTAATAATAATAGTAAAAAGATCTGACCATTACAAAATAAACAAACTGCTAATGAACCCCAAAAAAAGTTTAGCAGCAAAGATAAAACCAACAAGAATCAAGAAACTCCACAGCATAATCTATTCATGCCGCGCTGCATGCTGGGTACCTTTAGAGTACATGTGCACTGTAGAAATACAGTATGATATTCCAAGAGTGCAGTCATGTAAAAAAAGACATGCAATTATTAACCTGGAATATACTGTAATTTCACACTAACATTTTTAAAAGTGTAAGGGTCAGAGAGAATGTGTAGACACTATCACTATCAGAGAAATACAACTTTTTTATCAACCTCAACAACGTATACACTGAAGGATCCTTAATGGCTTGGACGGAGAAGTAATGAATGTTTAAACTTTAAACTCATATATCATGACATTCGTTGTATCATGCATCAGGAAGCCAATGTGTGACTCAAAGGATGTTTGTAAAAGTAAAACCGATCGCACCCGCTGTTTGCTCAAGTGTGGTAATCCATAGCTCAGTTTGCTGAAAGTCAAAGTTCGTCTTTCTTATCATTGCCAGGACTCTAGATCCTATAGCACATGAGAAACAGGCATAAAACCGGCCACCAATAACATCCACCCCCCACCCCCACACACACCCCAGGTCTGGGATTGAGTAGCTTTTTACTTTTAATCAGATTGGCCTAATGCCTACAGGTCGCCCACGCAGCTTGAGCAGAGGAGACAATTGATACATATGCTTGTCCGTTTCCCCCTCCTCCTCTCCGGAGTGTGACAACAAAGCGTCTTTGTAACCCCTAGGAAGAGACACAGTGGACCTTTATCTGTATGTCTATTGCATCCAAAAAAAGAAAAACCTGCAAAACCTTTGTTCAGTCGCCTTCCTGTGAGGTCATACATATTACATAAGAGCTTGCTTCCTGTTGCACTGACCTGGTGATTTTAGGCCAGACGTTGTTTCTCGGCACTGGCCCATGTCTGACCATCTTTTGTTGCGATGTCCTGTGGCAACATCCAGTAAAGAGCACATTCAGTCACATCTTGTTCCCTAGAGACAAATAGAGTTCAAGGACTAGTTCAATCGCAAATAAAAATTCACCTATGGCGTTCTTCTCTGGAGCACAAAAGCAGACATTTTCAAGACTGTTTTCATGCTCTTTCCATGCAATTAGAATGAAAGTTTAAAAAGGATACAAAGGCAATTCAATGAAATCATAGGTGGGTGTGTGACTTTTGAACTGTTGCAAATTAGAGGTCATTGAATTCAGAATGAGAAGGTAAATGCAACAAATAGCTGTTTTTGGACACAAGAATGTGTCCCACTCACATCTTAGTAAAGTAGCAAAAGAAAGACTTAATGAATACAACAACAATATGAATACTGGAATTAAAGTATGGTTAGAATCATGTAACATCTTATCTAGGAGCGTGAGAAAAAAACACATCGAAGCCTCACTTAGAGAGAATAAAAAGCATGCAACAGACTGAATGTTGTAAGAGTAAATTATTGAACTCTTGCCTTACTACAATGTTTCTTGCACCTAAAATATTCCAGTGAGTCTGGAGCACACAACCTGACCGATGCTGACTGATTACATTAGCTTACATACACCAGCCCCAACCTTCAAATCTCTATTGTACAGTGTCAATGCAACGCAACGAGTAAAAAGAGTTTTTTTTTTACAAAAACTATACTTCACACGTACATTTATGTACCGTTTCATACACACTAAAACATATAATATTGATGTATTGACAGCACTAAAACTTAAATAAATTATATATGTGTAAACAACTTTACAGATGTACAAATTTGTATATTAAAATCATGGCATTAATATTTTGACTATTGTATAGATAGATAGATAGATAGATAGATAGATAGATAGATAGATAGATAGATAGATAGATAGATAGATAGATAGATAGATAGATAGATAGATAGATAGATAGACAGTCAAATAAAGAAATCTACATAATATATATCTATGATCATGCCAATTTGACCTTAGACGAGATTCGTCTGCATACAAGGTAAAAAAAAAAAAAAAACTACATAAATACTGTTCGTTTCTCACAGAATCGGATCGGTTCGTGTCTTAAGACATCAATGTGTCATCACGAGTAGCAGGGTTTTTGTGCATTTTTTTACTCATAGAGTTGTTACAAATTCACATGCATTATGACTGCACACTGCAACGGTTGAAGTTAAACATCTTCATTTGTGTTCTACTGAAGAAACAAACACACCAAACACATCTTGGGTGCCCTGGGGTAAGCAGATAAACATCTCATTTTCAGTTTTGGGTGGACTACCTGTAATAAGAAATAATAACATTTCACTCTGTTCGTGACTTCTGCTGCAAACTCGACTCGATTGTTAACTACACTTCATAAAACCTTCAAATGAATAACATTTCTTTAGTCATTTAGCCATTTTTTTATAATTCATTTGTTTGCTGTAAGACAGTGACTGCCAATAGAACCATAAAATACACCAAAACACAACATAAATTCACGAAAGACATCCATTGTATTCACTCGCTTTAATCCAAATCTTTAGAATCCATACGTTTGCAAGGACCAGATCCAAACTCAGCCCTTTATCCAGCGATCTTCATCTCTCCATTCTCAGCAGCGACCGTAACATCAAATCCTGCGCTCGTTGATGAATTAAAATTCCAAAATTTCACCCTCGAGAAATGTTTTATCAGTGATATCAAATGCTCTAGCCTGCTTCATCCCATATTGTGACATGCTGTGTTTCAGTCAATGTAACATTGGGAAATGCACGCTTGCAGAGTGACGTCTTATTAACATTTTCATGGATTAATATCCCAAATTTGTTATTTCAATTACTTTTGGTATCACTGATGACATTTTCGCAGTAAATACATTTGTGATTACTCTTGTTTGCATGTATTTCTTTATAGTTTTAAGAAATGGTCATGGGTTGGTTTAGAGGTTGGAGTAGAAGCAAGATTAACGGCTTTTGAATTCTAATTTGTTACTAAAATTGTAATTTTTCTACAAATATCTGTCCTTGTTATGTTTTATTATTTATTATTATATGTTTTATTTTTTTTATATTCTGTATACAATTTGTAGTTTTTTTGGAGTAGTGTTAAGGGAGCTTATATTTATCTATAAAATGGTAAAAAGGAAATTATACAAATATATTTATGATATGAAATATTCATAAATATTTAAAGTTGTTTTTCTGTAAAATCTTAATAACGCAATATTTAAATGTTTCCGATACGTCCATAGTGTACATTTGAGCATCTATCCAAATGTACAAAAAGTAAGTTTTGTGTCTTTGAAAGTTTAATATTAATATTAACAATGAGACCAGGCTGGTCTTTCACATTACCTCTTGAATAATCTTTACAGTAGGGTATGGCAATCTTTTGCATTAGCTCTAGAGCTCTCTTCTCATTACAAACTCTCTTGCGTCATATGATCCTAAATGGCAAAATTACTTTCACACTTCCTTGAAGTAACTAAGAATATCATGAGGGAGGGCACTTTGTGGAGGTTATGTTGCTCACTTTCATTTGAAATGACACTTTGTATGGCGGTCTCTTTCTGCGGTGCCCTTCAAGGCCACAAAAACGCTCTGAATGTGCAATGCCGTGGGATTGGAAACCACTGGATTAGCACATTGTACAGCAGGGCTTCTTACTCTAGCCCTTGAAGTTCACTGTCCTGCAGAGTTTGACATAAAAAATAAAACTTTTTTGTCAATGATAACACAAAAAAAGTTAATTTATTTACTTCTATTGTGGTCCTTGATTTTATAAAAGCTCCAACCCTAATCAAACACACATGGACAAGCTAATCAAAGTCTTCACGATTACTCTAATGTTTCAGGCCGTTGATTTTGTTTAGGGTTGGAGCTAAACTCTGCAGGACAGTGGACCTCAAGAGCCAGAATTGAGAAACCTTGTTCTACAGAGTCTCTCTATGCTACAGAGAGTCTGTCTCGATTGAAGATGGACAGCCAGTGTTAGACCTGTATTTTGCATTAGCAATTGAAATCTCTTTTTACTACAATTTCTTTTGCATACAAATGCACAACCTCACCATTTCCCATGTATGTTGCCAAATGAGCAACTGAACAAGTTGTGCCACTAGATGGTCTTTCTGATGAAGATTAGAGAACACATTGAGATTTTAAACTTTTGGTTTTTAAAATAGGGTTACTAAATGCATCCTCAAATACAAGCCCCAACCTCAAAGGAAGATTAGCACAAATGCTTCCGAATGACTACCTTAACGGCCAGCATTAACTGAACTTGTCGAATGTCTCTTGCAACCTAAAATTGCCTAAAATTGATAAAGCTCCATCTCACAACCTGCTGCATACTATCTGTGTTCAGCAGAATAAAGAAATGCATACAGGTTTGGAACAACTTGAGGGTGAGTAAATGATGACAGAATTTCATTTTTGGGTCAACTGTCCCTTTAACTCTCATTGCTAGAATGTATTTTGGATTCTAAAACCGCACTGAGGCTCAAGCTCTATGTTTCCCTGCTGCGTAAGTTAAATATATATGTATAATTTTTTTTTTTTTTTTACAAAACACTATAGGGGAAAGCCAACTTAAAATGGTAGGTTTTAGTATGAGGCTACTTACAACCAAAGTCTTGCTCGATGGAAGATTAGTACACAGAGTCTACAGAGTGTACACCTGTTTTTTGCATAAGCTGCTGAGCTCTTCTCACCACAATGTCTCTTACATCCTAAAACCATTCTCCAGGTGGGGCTCCAACTCTGCTTTGCTCCACACTGCCTTTGTGTGACTGATTACACTGGAGATACCTTTATGAAAACTAACGAAACCAAAAATCGGACCCACTTTATATTAGGTGGCCTTAACTACTATGTACCAACATTTTAATTAATCATTTGATACAATGCACTTATTGTGTACATACATGTTTTTACATTGTACTTATATTTAAAAAAATACCTGCATGTAATTACGTCTGTAATTCATTTGTTACATTTGTAATTGCACATTTGGCACTTCCCTTACACCTAACCCTACTCTTAAACTGACCCATATCACCACACCTGACCCTAGCTTGACCCTTAAACTTACCCATACCACCACACCTGACCCTAACTTTACCCTTAAACTGACCCATACCACCACACCTGACCCTAACCCTACTCTTAAACTGACCCATATCACCACACCTGACCCTAGCTTGACCCTTAAACTTACCCATACCACCACACCTGACCCTAACTTTACCCTTAAACTGACCCATACCACCACACCTGACCCTAACTTTACCCTTAAACTGACCCATACCACCACACCTGAACCTAACTTTACCCTTAAACTGACCCATACCACCACACCTGACTCTAACTTTACCCTTAAACTGACCCATACCACCACACCTGACTCTAACTTTACCCTTAAACTGACCCACACCACCACACCTGACCCTAACTTTACCCTTAAAGTGACCCATACCACCACACCTGACCCTAACTTTACCCTTAAAGTGACCCATACCACCACACCTGACCCTAACTTTACCCTTAAACTTACCCATACCACCACACCTGACTCTAACTTAACCCTTAAACTGACCCATACCACCACACCTGACCCTAACCCTACTCTTAAACTGACCCATATCACCACACCTGACCCTAGCTTGACCCTTAAACTTACCCATACCACCACACCTGACCCTAACTTTACCCTAAAACTGACCCACACCACCACACCTGTCCCTAACTTTACCCTTAAACTGACCCATATCACCACACCTGTCCCTAACTTTACCCTTAAACTTACCCACACCACCACACCAGTCCCTAACTTTACCCTAAAACTGACCCACACCACCACACCTGTCCCTAACTTTACCCTTAAACTGACCCATATCACCACACCTGACCCTAACTTTAACCTTAAACTTACCCAAACCACCACACCTGTCCCTAACTTTACCCTTAAACTTACCCACACCACCACACCTGTCCCTAACTTTACCCTTAAACTTACCCACACCAACACACCTGTCCCTAACTTTACCCTTAAACTTACCCACACCACCACACCTGTCCCTAACTTTACTCTTAAACTTACCCACACCACCACACCTGTCCCTAACTTTACCCTTAAACTTACCCACACCACCACACCTGTCCCTAACTTTACCCTTAAACTTACCCACACCACCACACCTAACCCTAACTTTACCCTTAAAATGACCCATACCACCACACCTGACCCTAACTTTACCCTTAAACTTACCCACACCACCACACCTGTCCCTAACTTTACCCTTAAACTTACCCATACCACCACACCTGTCCCTAACTTTACCCTTAAACTTACCCACACCACCACACCTAACCCTAACTTTACCCTTAAACTTATCCATATCACCACACCTGTCCCTTACTTTACCCTTAAACTTACCCACACCACCACACCTAACCCTAACTTTACCCTTAAACTGACCCATACCACCACACCTGACCCTAACTTTACCCTTAAACTTACCCACACCACCACACCTGTCCCTAACTTTACCCTTAAACTTACCCATACCATCACACCTGTCCCTAACTTTACCCTTAAACTTATCCATATCACCACACCTGTCCCTTACTTTACCCTTAAACTTACCCACACCACCACACCTGACCCTAACTTTACCCTTAAACTGACCCATACAACCACACCTGACCCTAACTCTACCCTTAAACTTACCCATACCACCACACCCGACCCTAACTTTACCCTTAAACTGACCCACACCCCCACACCTGTCCCTAACTTTACCCTTAAACTGACTCATACCACCACACCTGTCCCTATCTTTACCCTTAAACTGACCCATACCACCACACCTGACCCTAACTTTACCCTTAAACTTACCCATACCACCACACCTGACCCTAACTTTACCCTTAAACTGACCCACACCACCACACCTGACCCTAACTTTACCCTTAAACTGACCCACACCACCACACCTGACCCTAACTTTACCCTTAAACTGACCCACACCACCACACCTGACCCTAACTTTGTCCCTAACTTTTCCAACGACATGAGGGTGAGTAATTAATTAAATAATTTTCATCTTTGGGTGAACTAACCCTTTAAAGCCACCTAATATAAAGTGGGGCACAAAGATCATACACAAGTCCCATCCCCAAAGAAAGATTAACACACATGCTATATATTTTTCAGCCTTGATTGGAAATGGCCGGCCAATGTTACACCTTTTTTCCGCATCAGCTCTTGAATCTTCTGATTTCAGATTGAACACTAAGATTCTTTTTGTACTCTTGTATCCTAAGATCATGACCTACTCCATTTCTGCTATCCACACCATAGGATAAAGGTGAGGCTTAGGTGTAACTCAAACTCAAAACCTTGCGACCACAATACAGCATCCATATTTTAATTTTTTATGTGAAATTTGTTTTAACTAAATAGTAAAATATATCTAATAGAGGCAAGCTATTAAGAGCAAGTGTGAGTAAACCTCACTCCCTAGACCTAACAGATATGAAGAATCAGCATATGAATCTCAACAATGGTGACATATTTAATGCTGCAATGCATGTTGGGAGCCGCAAGTTTTATACTGTGGAGGCTTCGAAGGGTTGGAGCTAATCTCTGAAGGACATCAGCTCTCTAGGACTGAACTTGCCTACCCCGGATGTAGAGGTACAAAAAAGTACCTAGTGACGGCCACTTGTACGTTAAAAAGTTGTACGGCCACTTGTACGTTACATTTTTTAATCTTTTTTTTTTTGACAGTGTACCGCAAAAAAATAGTAAACGTTATCAGAGATGTCGCTGCAAGAGGGAGGGGAAATTATTTGATTAAATAATTTATATTAAAGGGTTGATGAATTGAGGAATCAACTTTCCCATGAGCTTTTGATATATAAAAGGTCATGGTAATATAAGAATATCCTCTAAGTTTCAGAGCTGAAATATTCCTTGTTAGTCAAAGAAAAGTTTTTATAGACACCAGGCTCAGCAAACGGTCCTGTGCTTCATACTGACGTCATAGCGTGTCTAAACACCGCCTCTACAGCGCGTCTAATCCAGTAGCCCCGCCCACCGACTCATGAAGGGCTCGTGCTAGCTGGTCAACAACAATAAATATGCAGAGGAAGATTAAGATATTGCGCTATTCCTGGTTGTGGAAGAACGCAGTCGCAGCATAAGCTTCCTTCTGATCCTAATATTAGGAATGAGTGGTTGAACTTTATTTTTAATTTTATTTTTTTAATGAAGTTCCAGCTCATGTGGGGAAGACATATTAACATCAGTTCACTGCGGGATCGTTTGTAAACAAATCTCCGGTCGATGCTGGATTTGGATCCGACAGGAATGGTGCAACACACTTATGTGAGTACATTTTATATGCATTTTTATAAGTAATAGTATTGCATTGATATAGATCGTTTTGCTTATGTGCACGTGTCTAACAGAGCATACCTTTGGCATTCTGGACTCAGACACATACGGGCCAGGGCTCACGAAGCCCGGCAGGCAGATGACTCTCATTATATTCCGTTCTTGTTCTGCTGTTCTCTCTCTCAGTCTCTCTCAAGTTGACATCTGAAGGGCGGCGCGCTCAGTTCGCGCTTATATTGTCCGATCTTGCGGGCTATGTGTACTATAAAAATAATATTCCAATCTTCCAATTGCGGGTGGATTAGAAATAAATCATTGTGTTTGTTTGACAAAGACGTTTACAAGTCCTGTGGTCGAGAGAATCATTCTGGTTGCCGCTTCTCCCTCAATCTCTCCTCTCCCTCATGTGAACTGACAGGGGAGCTGAAGCTCATTAAATATGCAAATCCTATCCAATTCTAGCCGTGGGCGTTTAATTCCAAGTCTCCAGTGCGGCACGCCCATCAAAACCCAGCGTTCAGGAGAGAGCCTCAAAACCAGTGTAGAAAATAGGCTGTAACTTATTAGTTATGATGTTTTTGAATGTAAAAACCACACTAACATCATTAGTTGACCTCAGACAACAGTATAAAAAAAAGCCAGTTCATGACACCTTTAAGTGGCAATATCCATTTTGATATCATGGTGACTTAAACACGATTGGTGGTGGTTGAGGAGATTCACCCCTTCTAAATGTAAAGCGCTATGAGGACCCAGAAAAAGCGCTATATAAATGTAACAAATTATTATTATTATTAATATTCTGTCATTTTATTATGCAGTAAAATAGCAATGGGCCGAAGACTTGTTGAGCTGGCTGCAGCTGTCTTCGGTCTGAGCGCCATGCATGTATGAAATGTCTCTGCGGTCGTGTCGGTCTGTACACTAGAGGAAGTGTTTGGCTTTTGACAATGAGCTCCCTAGGAATGCACCACTGCCGAGGCCAAGTGGGCGTGTTGCACTTCTGATATCGAAAGCCAAGTTTGGTTGGCTCTGTCCCCTCCGGCGCCTGTGGGGGGGCTGCTGCACTCAGTGGAGGGGCTGTTTTCACACAGCCCGCAGATAAGCGTGCGCATGTGTGTATGCTTGTGACAGTACTTGATGCATGAAAATCTGCAAACTGTATAACACTTTAGTATGGGGAACACATATTCACTATTAACTATGACTTTTGCCTCAATAAACTCCTAATTTACTGCTTATTAATAGTTAGTACGGTAGTTTTTGTAGCATTTAAGTTTAGGTATTGGGTAGGATTAAGGGATGTACACTCTTAGAAGAAAAGGTTTTATTGGCGCTACATGTTTGGACTGTATTATAGAAGTATAGTTGAGTATACTCCAAAGAACCTTTTATGCTAAAAAGGTTTTATAATGACAAGAAAGAAAAGGTTTTATATAGAACACTGCAAAAAAATGCTTTTCTTATTTAGTATTTTTGTCTTGTTTCTAAATATCTAAAAATTCTTGTCAAAATTCTTAAGTAAAAATTATTGTCTTGTTTTTTTTTTGGGGGGGGGGGGACCTCAAAATTAAGAGTTTTAAGAAAGAAAAAAAAATAAGTTTTTGCTTTAAAAAAAAGCTAAATAATCTGATTATTTTACTTACCCCACTTTAAGCTAAAAACTCTCTTCATTTTTAGTTATTTTTTCCCCAAAACAAGACAATTACTTTTGCTTGTCTAGTAAATATTTTGTAAAGTAAGTAAATATACCCATAAGTTTGGATTAGAAATAAGACAAAAATACTAAGTAAGAAAAGCATTTTTTGCAGTGAACCTTTTAGAGGTTCCAAATACAATGCACCGACATAAGCTTTTAAGGTTACAGAACCTTTTCTTCTAAGAGTGTAGAATAAGATCATGCAGAATAAGGCATTAATATGTGCTTTATAAGTTCTGATAAACAGCCAATATCCTAATATGTATGCTAATAAGCAACTAGTTAATAGTTAATAGTTAATAATTGAAACCTTAATAAGTGTTATCATGTTAACACTGTTTCTAAATTTATGCATTCTCATTTTGTTTGCTTCCTGTTGTCCAGTGACAAAAGACGGGGCTTTGGGAGAAAAGGAATTTCATCATAAAGAATCTTTCCATTAGAACACGGCAAAT